>NC_051848.1:2071563-2204667 GCF_002237135.1 Teleopsis dalmanni
AAATATTTGGTCAATACGCCGCTCTCTTTTAATCTTCCTTATTTAATTACATTTCTCTGTTATCATGGACAAGCCTAAGAAATTACATACTTTTATGTAAATTCAAATACAATATAAAATGCTTACCAATAACTTTTCTGTGTCATTCATTTTATATACATTTATATAAAAACATTTTTTATAAAATTATCTGCAGGTATTTTTGTACCTTTTAAATTCAGGCACGCTTAAAAAGTATAAATATAGTATTAATAGTATGAAATTAAGAATTGTATTTTGGCTGGCTGCTTAACATGCTTACATGATCGTTACCAAAAAGAACGTATTCGTTATGTGATTGTATCACATGGATCTTATATATTCATATCTACTTTAGCCTACCTGGATATTGGATATTATTTCATTCATTGTAATAAATATGACACATTCAAAATATTTCAGAATGTAAATGTTAATAGACAATACAATCAACTCAACCATGGAGGTTTTCTGGACCTCGACAAATTATCTCTAAAAACAATAAAAGATGTCAATAAGATAAGCTCAGATTCATCTCTTAATCGAACCGGGAATAGAAATATAATTTGAATAATTAAGCTCTTGACAGATCATAACAGTGAAATTTTGTGTCCGCCTTATACTCTTATCAAGAATGGTGTCTTCCTAATATTTAAACAAGCTTAATTAAAAACAATAAATTCTACATGTTGTATTATTATATTCGAACAGGCGCAATTAAGGAAAATCATTTTCAAATTGTAGAAATAGGTAAACAGTATGTTTTAAGATAAACAGTTTTTAGATAATATCTGAAATTATTTATACATAGAATACAAATAATTATCTAAAACTTGTAAATTAAATTTTAATTTAAAAGCTTTATAGAAAAATTCGATTTACGAAATTCATATTTTCCCTCATATGTGCAGAATGTACATATTTTTCGTCAACAACAAATTATATATAAAAAATTGTCATTAATAGTTAGTTTAAAGTATTAGTAGATAATATTTTAACTGCATTAAAAAATACATACATATGTATATAGACATGAAAACAACGCAGAACAGACCAGTTAGGAAAATGAAATCGTAGTTTGATAAATCACATTTGTAACAATAAAATTTGAAATTAGACAAAACAAAAAAATTAACCAAATTATGGTTCTAAAGTCCAGTATGACTTGTTTGTAGTTGTTCTATTGAAATTGATAACTGTTCTAGCCGCTGTACTAGTTGTAACATGTTTTCTTGTGCTTTTGTTGCATTTAAATCGTTGCCATTCTCAAGTGAATCTTCCTCAGCAGCAGCCAATTCAAAATGCAGTTTTGCTAAGCTCTCTTGCTGTTCACGAATTATTGTCATTTGATCCATTGTACCACCAGAACCTAGAGGCATACAAACAACATTAAAATTTATTAAATATATACATGTATACGTATGTATGTATGATAATAGAAATACAGTACCAAAAGCTTTTAGCTTTCCTGAATGAAAATCATCTAAGAGACCCAACAATGCACGCTCCATATGTTTAACATCGGGAACTTCTGACACAAAGGAATGATGTTTAATTGGTCGATCTTCAAATTTACTACTATGGTCATTGGTGCTAAGTACCGGAGGAGCATTTGTATATCCATTACTTGCTTTCCGCCGACTTAGTGTCGGTGTATTATTGTTGCTTTTTGTGTCATTATTGTTATTGTTACTGTTGTTATTGTTGTTGTTATTATTATTATTACTGTTGTCGAATGTTTCACTACTTATGTGCGTTATGCTATTTATGCTATGTTGACTACTGCTACCATCATGTATGCCAATTTCTGTTAAATTTTTAAGTGGACAGAACAATTGCATATTACATTATTTTTGTAGCAGCGGCAACGACAGTGGCAACGGCAACAGTAATAACAGCACAATAGTCAATGTGCCAATGTGCCAATGTATGAAGATAAAAATTTGTTGTAAAATGAAAATAATCCAGTGCGTGTTTGAATACGTAAACAGCAAATAAAGTACATAAAAGAAATATGTGTAAGAAATGAAAAAATTAAATTAATAAAAATAAAAATGTAATTTCTAAACATTAAAATCAATTACTAATTTAAATCAAATAACGCAAACATTATGGATAAATAAAACTGTGCAGCCATGTATGATGTCTTTAATGGATCTTCAATAACATTTTGTTCTTATGAAATTATACAAACTCTACTTGTCAAATTTAGGAACAATTCTTGCAATTGAACTTTATTTTCTAAAATATTCCTCACAATAAAATTTAAAGGTTTATTATATTTATTTTATAATTGAATTTGAATTTATATAAATGGTCATTACATTAAAATTGGGAATTTCTTTACACTTATAGCACAAGATTTTGTGAGCATACCCCTGCCTATGCTTTAAGTTAAAGCATAGGCCTTTAACCATTGATAAATGATGCCACGAATCCTATTTCCAATATTAAGTTTATTATTGCTATAACTTTCGGCTAAGTTTAAGAGGGAGCAGCACCTATTTGCTTAACTTTACTACGCCTTTATTCCGAAGCATACTGGATTGCTAGTTGAAAACAATTTTCTGCGAATTAAGTTTTGATTCTACTGATTATCAGTTCGTATACATGGAATATGGTTGTGTGTGAGTATGAAAAACTACATCTCGGAAGAAAACGATAAAGAAATTACGCATATCCCAGTAGAAAAAGTGATCTTCGAAGACATTGTCTTCAAGACGGTCTTTGATACCGCGTCCGCATATTCAAGCAAATTTGCAAAACAATTGCTCAAAACATGAATGTAAATACTCTTTCTTTGCTTTCTCTCTCATTTTTAGTGATCATAGCAACGTATTTGAATTTTGCCTCAGATGACGCTATGTTTTATAAATGAAGTGACGCAATAATTTTGAAGTGTAGTAAATAAACATTAAAGTAGTAAAGTAAATAAACATTTGTGAAATAAATATTAAAAAAATCAAAATGAATAAAGAAACAAAATCATTAAACTATGAAATATTAAAAAAAAGAAATTAAATCAAAACAAATTAAATATTGACTTAGCTCCTGGAAAATATATTGATATTAATATTGAAGACAATAATTCCAGTGAAAGTTGTTTTAGAAACGAAACAAAGGATGTTGAAAATAAAAAAAACTGAAAACACTTGTGAAAAATTAGCTGTTATATTTAAAAAACACAGGATTAACAGGCGTTGTAGTAATGATATTTTAGAACTCTTAAGATCAGAAGGTTCAATTGTACCAAAATTCTTTTCAACGCTTTTGAAAACATATAAAACTTCAACAATTGATGATAGCGAAATGCTATAAATTATTTTATATTAATTTTAGTTAATTTTAGATATGCTAAGTTATATTAAGTTAAATATTTAAATTAATTTTCATTATGTTTTCTTAGTTTTTAAGTTTTATTGTTTAATTTAATTTATTTTTAATGGCTTAATAAAATTTATAATTTACTTTTAATTTTGAATGTAATGTAAAAAATTATTATATAAAATAAATAAAAGTACAAAATACAACAATTTCTTTCTACTTATTTAAAGAGAAAATTGAAATTTATTTAAAATTTAAAGAGCGCAATAAAAGAGTAGAAATAAAAAAAAGGGTGAAAAAATTATATGAGCACTGCACTAAGAGCGCACAACTTTCTGTCGAATGCGTCCGTTATGCAAGACATGGTCTTCGAGAATGTCTTCGAGACTTGTACGCAATAATTCATTGAAGACATTTGGCTAATTTGTATGAAAGTGTCTTCGAAGACCGTCATACATTTGGATCGATCGGTCTTCATGTATGTATCCATGTCTTGAAGACGTCTTCGATGACGGATCGATCCGTTTTCTACTGGGATATATTGCATTAATCACATTTTCACTCTGAAAATACATATTTAAATGACATTATTTGCTCATAAGGAATTTACTTTGGTTTTAGGATCGACTTCCCGGAGCTTGTTGTCTAAGTTGTACGCATCAGTTTTCAAAGAAACTCAAAGAGCAAATATAATTTTAGGGTTTTCAAAAGTGTTATAACAATAGTTTATATTTGTTGACATATCTAACATTTAATAATAATTCGGAATATTTCTTAAAGAAAAGGACTAGATCCTCTAGTAGCTACATCTGTATAACCATATTTATTTTGTAAAAATTAATAAATTGAATTTTAACGTTCGTTTTGACAAAAGAAACTAAATTGCTATTATAAACTATTGTGTTCAATAGAAATGTATTTCGAGTAGTATTAAATTACAACAATAAAAATTTATTATTTTATTGAATAATTGAAATTTCATTAGCCAACTGACCCAAAGCTTTATTTGACTTGTATGTTTGAACAAGTTCATTAGTTGGCTAATGAACAATGACTCTAAGCTTCAAATTTGGCAGAGCACGAGTTCAACTCTTGGTACTTGTAGTCTCAAAAAATTATTTTTGAATAATAAAATATAAGAAATAATTCGAAGACTACCGTGATGGGTATTTGGCAACACTCGAAACAGCTGTTGGCAACACTCAATTAATTAATAAAATAATAAAATTTTGTTATTGTAAAGTAAAAATTAATACTAATTAAGCGCACATTTTCTGCATACTTTTAAACAGAACTCCTGGAAACTTTAAATATACAATTTTTGCTAGAAAGAAAAGATGTTAAAAACAGTAAAACCTGTCCTTTTATACTAATAGCATTGACAAAGGGGAGCGAAATTATCATTAAGGGGCTAAGTTATAATTTATTTGCTCACTTAGCAGATTTAAATGATCATTTATGGTCTTTAAATGACGGAATTTAACCCAAGTTATTTCTCGTTTAGGTTGTTAGAAATGGTAATGCTGCATATGCAAGTTAAACGAAATAAACATTTTAACAAATTTCAAGCGGTTGATTGGTTGTCAAAGTGTAAACAATACAGATTTGCGAACAATGTTCTTCTTGCTGTGAATTTAGTTTTCATAGTAATAACATTTGTAGTTTTAAATTGAACAAATTAAAGCGAGTTTCTTTAATTTTACTTGCTTATCCATTTTGAATTTAAAATTCTCTCACTTTTTCAATAACAAAAAACATATGATACAGCTACTTCTTAATGATAATTATACCGTCTGTCAGGGTATTTTTAAAATGATCATTTGAGGCTGTTTAATGACAATTATGCGCGCTCGTCTGTCAATGCTATAAGGGTTTAATACATTGTATTAAATTGCCGAGCAAATTTTTACAAATAGCATCGATGCTATATAAAATATACAAATAGACAATAACTAACTTAACAAGAAACTGGATGAGAATGCCAGCAATCTTACAATGAAAACTCCCATTTATAAACCAATTGAAGAATAGGCGTGGAAATTAAATAGATCATGGTCTATGAATATTTGAAAATAAACAAAAAAATAATTGCTAATAAAACTGCAATAAACAAATTAATTTGTTTGATTCATTTTAAGCACAGAGATGCAGATGATTTCGTATCTTGTGTAAAAAAAATAAATACTACGTTAATGAACTCCTCCAGAATGTAAAGCACCACGCCCATATATACTGTAAATACACTATTGATGGTACATAAAACTTATTATAACTTATTTACCTTTCAGTAATTTTCGCGGACGAGATTTAAATTCAAAACGTTCATCATTAGTATTATAAAGATGTGGCCTTGGTCGACGTTCATTTACATAGGTCACTTTTGCCGAAGTTTGGCCTTTCTCGGAAATAGTACGCTCAATCGAGCAGGAAGCTGAATTGCGACTACGTGTAGTATCACCACTGGATATACTTTTTACCTATAGTAAATAAATAAATTTAATTGCTGAAGTTTTGAAAAATATATATACATATAGATGTCATATAAAAAGCAATATGTACATTTATATTTGGCGGTACAGGGGAAGCCGGCGTGGGCGCTGATTTCGGCGCACTCTGTGGAGCTGTTGTCACTTGACTTGTAGGCTCTTCTTCTGTTTCTACATCATTAGGTACTAGCTTTTGACGTTCAACGACTTCGTCATTTTGTTCCATATTTATTGAAAAATTCGGTTTTGTATTTCTTCTGTTACCTCTGTTAATGTTATTGAAAAAATTTAGAATTTGTTTTATAAATATTAATTTACTTTATATTTACTTACTATAAAACAACTTAGATTCTTATACCAAGTTTGAACTCTGCGAATCAACACTATAAATTTTCATGTTCATAAATTAACAAAATAACAAACAATTAAACAGTATATTTAGTTTACTTAAAAAAAACACATAGAAAATGCAACAATACAAAATATGTGAACTAAACAAATTATAGTTCACTGATATCAACTAAAATAAAAATGATCTCGTTCGAAACAAATACATAAGCACATGAACTGGACTGAGACATTATTTTTTAATATTTATTATCAAATACTTTTATTACTGCTTCTCCACCCAGTTTTGATATACAGAACTGTCAAAATATTTGCTACGCTGTAGAACACTGAAAAACGCCGAATTGTCTGTTTGAAAGCAATAATACTCGGCTTCAATTTTAAAATTATGTACTATTATGGTCGTGTGCGAGTTAGGCTGTATTAAAAATACTAATATATAACAAATATTTAACGAAAAAGTAAAATATGAATCTGCATAAATAAATATATTATTATTGCAGAATTCTACAATCAAACTTATTACAGTTTAATAATTGAAAAATGTGATTATTTTCAATAAAGTTTAGGACCAACATCCATTTCGCACAAAAAATTAAACACCATATAAAAAAAAAGGTGCACAAAATTTTGACATTGTGGAAAATATTTTTTATATATCATAAAAAATGGATGGTAGTACTACAGCAATAGTACTTAATGCAGAACCAAAATAATTGCCTGAATTAAAGCATTGAGTAAAAATATTAATTAAAGTCAGTCATGCTGGCCACCGAAAACTCACAATTCGGTGAGTTACTCACAATTATTTGTGCTATCATTAATTCTTGGATATGATACCCACCAACTTTAACTATGTCATCGTCATGTTATCTATTTATTCAAAGAAAACTATTATAAACTACTAAAAAAAGGAAATGCTGGTTTTTGATAAGTATGAGCAGTAAATATTATCAAATAAGGAATAAAATTTTACTGAGTTACTACTTGAGATAAAAATGAAATCCGTATGTCGGTTCTGAGAAGACAACAGAGGGCTTCAAAATGAGTTTGAACATTAAATAACCACAATCCAAATAGAAAAGAAATAAGGCGATGTTAATTAATAGCTAATAATAATACTAATAACTCATAAATTAAAAATAAAAACAACATATAATTATATGTATATATAATTATATAATTAGATTTTATATAAAATACTTCGAGTTAAAAAAGAGTAAAAGTGCTTTAAGTGCACTGACTCAGATAGCTTCAACATAATAAATAATATATGAAATATTATAATTATATGAAATATAAATTTGATAAACTTATTTTTATATTTTTATGTATTAATTATATATTTTATAAAAAAAAAAAAAAGGTTTAAAAAAAAATTCTTACCTGTTGTTTGTTTTGAATTCTGACTGTTTGTTTATGTTTATGTCATGTGTCAAATATGTCAAATTTCGATCATTTCCAATGTTGCATTCGTCATATTTGGTATAACTTTGGTCAAATTTTGTTTACTATATTCTATAGTAAATGAAAAAGCACGGAAGCTCTTTGTATGGTTAATGCAATTTACTCAGTAAAAGAAGCTTACTAAATACGTAGCGGAAACGTTCTATTATACTATGTACACACTGTCTCATTAAGGGTCATGTTATGCAGATGGTCTCGGGCACGGCAAATTACGCTCTTTCGGGCTATGCCGAAAATGCATGTTATGCAGAGTGTCATATCAGTATTGCCAATTTTGTATTTTTACTACTTCTTGGTTGTGCCTTAATTTAAAAGGAAATTTAGATAGGCTCACTTTCAATTTGCCACCAAAAATAACTCGCATGAAAAAACTCATAGAGGCTGTAATAATGTTAATTTATTTGTATTTTTACTACTTCTTGGTTGTGCCTTAATTTAAAAGGAAATTTAGATAGGCTCACTTTCAATTTGCCACCAAAAATAACTCGCATGAAAAAACTCATAGAGGCTGTAATAATGTTAATTTATTATTATATTATCTTATAATAATTGTTAACAGTACTTACGCGTTTCTTTAAAATCGGAAAGTGTAATAATTATATTATTAGTGATTTATAAAAAAAATGCTGTGTTGCTTACTGCCATTTTTTCTCCAAAACGTATTACAATTGTAGTTATTTGCTCCTTAAAGGGGCAAATTTTGAAATTTATTACTAAACAACACTTTTTTGCCTTAGTGCCGGGGCACAAATACATCGGCTCTCATGCCGGAGTTCGAACGGCCATACTGTTTTTTCTCTCACTCTCAAATTTAAAATTTGCATTGAAAACAACAACAATTGTACTCATGCCGTGCCCGAGACACGCTGCATAACATGGCCCTTAGACACTTGCTCATTTATATAAATGAGAAACCGTTCACTCTCTAATGAGCTCATTTATACAGCTTTTAGAACTTTTATATGTCAAAAAAGCTATAAAAGAACTTTCTTTTGTTTACAAATAAAACACAAAGAAAAATGTCGGTATTATATATAATAAATATTTTAAAATGGGAAGCGCGGAAAATTTAAAAAATATAATATATAATGTGTGAAATTATTAATATTAGAAACGAAGCAATATTTGAATATTGTAAATGTCGTGTAATGCACCAAAAAATTAAAAAAATGTACTGGAAATAGTAATACTTTTCACAATAATTGTTAGGAACCGGTGGAAGTGCTGGACTTTATTGCGGTCATTAAATAAAGTTTAAAATTGTGATTATTAAATAAAGTTTAAAATTAGCATTTTTTTTCCCAGAAAAGAACAAAGAAATTCTGGGAAGTGGATTGACAGAAAAATGGTCTAAATTTTCTCAAAAAAAATTTTCGCATGAGTTTGAAATGTTTTAAGGAGCTATGTGAATTGTTGAAAGGACTACAGAAAGAAGACACAACTTTTCGGATTTCCATTTCTTTGGAAAAGATAATTGCCAATGGGTTGTATTGCCTACGGTCGTCACCTGAATAAAAAAAGGGTATTTATTTTTTAAAATGTTGATTTCTAGAGACATGCCAATGCGACAATCAAGGTTGAAAGTTTTGATTCGAAAAACAAATTATAATTAAAAATAGAGTAGCGAATAAATTTATAATTTCTGGTCGAAAATCGATTTATTTAATAACTTAAAAACAGAAATAAATAAAAGGACGAAAATGTTACTTAAATGAATTTAACTAAAAACAAAGATAAAGTATACGAACGAATTTTATGAAAAGCAATTTTCACACAAAAGCGAACTGTTTTTCGTTATTTTTTGTTTTGCAGTTCACTAAATGCTTAAAACTGAAGTCTAAACACTTAAAGTTCTTTTAACCTAAAATTGGCGACTAACGTATTATAAAAGTGGATATAAACATACTAATAGATGAGTATTGTTTAGGTATTAGAATTATCACATTACAACTTACATTATGAATATTATAAATATTATAATAAAATAATTATTTCAACGCAATTATAATTTGTTTTATTTCTGTTTTACAATTGCATTAACATATAAACGTTCTAATCTTCTATTCTAGTTAAGTATAATCTATTATGAAATTCTATGTACTAATTATAAATATAAAATGCTTTATCATATATTATTAAACTCTCTACTTTTATTAAAATTTTTGCGGACTTGTAAAAAGTTTTAATAAAAATATAATATAAAAGATATAGAAGTAATAGAAAAAATATTTTAATTATTGGTTGTGATTTAAAAATATACGATTATTGAATTTATTAAGGTGTCAGCCATTTAATTAGTTTTAAATGTTAAATTTAGTTGTAAAAACGCTTGCAAATTATTGCTTTCACAAACTCACATGATTTTATAGAGCGAGATTCCTAACATTATATGCATTCATTTTATTATCCGCAAAGTAATCAATGAGTGCAAGTAATTTGTTACTGCATCTGTTGTATTGTGTGTTGATATCTATTTTTGAAACCAAAACTTTAGAAAACACTTAACCTTTGCAACTGTCGTTTAGTAGCTGAGTAGGTAATTATGTGAAAATAATTAAAGTGATATAATATGAAAAATAATTAAAAATATATATACTTGGAAGATGAATGAGAAAAAAAAATCATAATTTAAAATAATAAAATATAAAAATAAATTAAAAAAAAATTTTAATCAAAAATATTAATACATTTTAGCATTACATAATAAAAGAAATCCAAGCATGGCGCTACAAGAAGCTTTTGAAAAAAATCTTAAAAAATTTCAGGTAACAATAAACTCTATGATCCAATTATTAACACTAATAAAACAGTTTACAATGGTCAATTTGTTTACAATTCAATAATTACAATATTACAATTTATAAAAATATTGAATACAATACTTATTTTTGATATTAAATTGAATAAATTAAATAAATTTTATCCACATTTTTTCATTTCAGGCTAAAAATGATTTACCCGTATTTTTAAAAGGCGGACCAGCGGATAAAATTCTATTTGGTATTACTATTGCCTGCTGTGGTCTTGGACTAATGGGTATTGTTCAAATGGCATATCAAATGGGTTTTAAAAAGAAATAAGGTTATATATATACCACAAATATGGACAACAACATTAAAAATTTGCTAAAATAACCGAAATGAAATATAAACACTATTAAATCTGTGAATAGATTATATAAATATATAGTTTATTTCAATTAAGATATTTTTCATTGTGACTGTTCAGTTAAAAGTGACTGTTCAGTTAATTGTTATAAATATATTAAAATTTTCTTTCAAAATGATTTTATATAAATATTCTACAAAAATAAAGTCCTTCGATTGCTTAGATGACAGAACGATCGGCTGTAAAAGAAAAAGTTTATCTTTATATATATAAAGACAAAAGATATTTATATCCTGCACATTTGACCCAATGTGTCAAGACAATCAACTCTTTGCAATATTTTCGTTCATAGTCAAATTATGAACGCGTATAAAAGAAATGAAAATCATTCCTTTTATACTACTATTCATGCCGGACATTAATTTCGTTGCAAAAAACTTTTCTTAAAAGTTTGCTTCAATACTGTTAAATGTAATAACACTACCCACAGTTATGTGTATATAGAGCGCACAATACTGCGACAGATAAATTTGGATGATATCGCTATGTTCCGTTTAGTACTTATTATGCTGTAATGTGAAACAAAAAGAACTTAATTTTATTTCCTATATTGCATAAGAAAGTAACTCATTGAAGTATAGCTCATACTTAATATATTGGCAAAATTCAAAATTCAAAATTTAATACATCATACAGTTGAGCTATTCCCTTTAAATGACGGTGGTCACAACACTTAATCATTGATAGATAAAGCTTAATATACTTTTTTAACTTTTTAAATAGAGAATTAGTTCAAACTCATAAATAATGAAATTAAAAACGACAATTGAAATTTGTATTGGTGTTATATGTTGATAATAGGTCTGTTCTACGATCTATTCGTAGTAAATTTGAGTAACACTATGTATACACAAGTGCGTGACACTTCGGTCGTTTTGTTTGTTTTTTATACAACTCATAATGTGGACGGAGAAAATCATTGAACTAGTAATTCAAATTATAGTCTTTAATATAGTCAAAGCTATTAAAGAACAATTAGGTGTTTTAGTAACAGATGGAACATATTTCACTAGTTTAGAAATGTTATCTTTAAAATTAAATTCTTTATATTAAAGTGGTAATGTGTCCAAAAATAGCATCATTTGCGAAAAGAAGTATGTAACATTATTTTGTTACACTTGAAAACTCGTCCGATGGTTAGTAAATATGATTTAGGAGTAATATCCCTGTTTCCTGCATCCCTGTTCTATGTAAGTTTTTTAGATGAAATTCTCTCAAATAATAGGTCTGTTCCACGAGCTACTCGAAGTAAAACTTAAGTAAAACACAAGTAAAGTACAAACTGAGAACGTAAAACAAATAAAGTGCCAAATTATGCTCTTTACACAGATTTTAATGGAACAGCTTTGTGCAAAGTCTGGTGAGAACACCAGTGCCGAGTAAATAAACAATACAAAAACTTAAATTCAAACCAAAATAGCTGATTGAAATAAAATGTACTAGTAAAGTCTGTGTAGCATTTTTAAATTTCTACAGGGATGTTAAGTTCTCTCAGATGCTCTCATTTGTTGGTGGAACGCACTTGTGTATACACAGAGTTACTCATAGTTACTATGAGTTGCTCGTGGAACAGACCTAATATACATAGTTTATAAAATTCATAGATACAAATCAATGATTTGATTTCAATTTGTTGGGTAATTTATTCTAAACCAACTGGAGAAAAATATTTGCGCTATTCAGTGGACAAAAATTATAATCATTTTTCTTATCAAGTTGGGCAAATGTTTTCTGAATTTGAGTTCAAAGAGTATATTTTTACAAAATCTAAGTTTAAAATTCAAAAATAAGTTTTATTAAAAGTAATGATCTCTATAGTTCATCAATTTTTTTGCGAAAGAATCAACCAACAAATCTTTTGGTTGTGGTACAACAAATACTTAACTAAAAATTTAAATACGATATCTTCAGTTGAGATATGAACATTTCAATGCATATATTTTAATCTCTATGTTCTACTTGTTAAGGTTTTTTTTAATATAAAATTATATAATTATATGATTATAATTATATACTGTTTGCCGATAATGCAATATC
This sequence comes from Teleopsis dalmanni, assembly GCF_002237135.1. NCBI lineage: Eukaryota > Metazoa > Arthropoda > Insecta > Diptera > Diopsidae > Teleopsis > Teleopsis dalmanni. The sequence goes on from NC_051848.1 coordinate 2,084,412, forward strand.
GTGCCATTTTGTATAAGCATGACACCAATATTCGCCGTAAATGACATTTTTCAAGAGGTTGAATTCTTTCGCCAAAAAGAATAATAAAACATTATCAATCCATACATATATAATGAGGTAGTAATTGCAAATTTATTTATATATAAAAAAGCTTATTTTATAATAACAGGTGAAATTGTTCTGACTCGCACAATTCCACTGATTTTGTGGAAGCTATTCAAACACATGGGACAAGGAAACAGAGAGTGCAATATATTCTATTGAAGATATTATTTTTTCTAATTAATTTCAAATAAGTATGGAAGGGTAATTTTTTAATTGAATCATAAATTTAACAAAAGAATTATGTCAGCAGATTACAAATTGTAGGGGATACATAGATTATAGCTAAAATTGTGTTATGTATAAAAGATTTCAGAAAAGTGACCAAATTTTATTTGTTTATTGATAATATTGCAATATATTGCCAAAAATGCAACTATGTGTGCCTGTGTGTTTCAAGTCAGCTGTTTAATTGTTTCACAAATTCAAACCAAAACAAAGTAAATAATAAAAACTAAGTTTGTTTTTAAGTTTATGTTAAAATGCTAAATATATGTTTTACTGGACGAAAGATTAATTGTGGGTTATCTACGCGTTTGCCGTCAACCATGGGGCAGATTTCCACCAATGCGATTGCAGGAAACAAGCCGGTTACTAATGACGCTGATAATACTATACCGCCAAGGAAATCCACAATTAAAATGAATGGGTGGCAATTGCACAGCTATGGAGATTTGGAAGAGTTGCAGCATACGAATAATTTAAAAATACCGAAAATACGCTGCGCTTCTGATTGCTTAGTACGAGTCCGTTGTACTACAGTGAATCCAATTGATGTAGCTATGTTGAGTTAGTAATCGTTTTTAAAAATTTAATAAGTAATTGTAATTAAAAAGCAAACTTAGAAGGTTATATTTTAACTTATCTTTAGAAGGCTATGGCTCAAAAGTATTGAATGTAATGCGCTGTAAGCCAAATGAAATTGAGTTTCCTTTAATATTTGGAAGAGAGTTTAGTGGTGAACTGGTGCAACGTGGTATGGGAGTAAGTCCTAAATTACCCATAGGTGCTCGAGTTTGGGGAGTAGTGCCATTACAAATGAATGGTGCACATGCGGAATATGTGACTGTGCCTGAGTATTGTGTGAGTTCATATGGTATAATTGTATGGTTCGTTTTAAAAACGTTGCAGTGTTACTGTTTTTGCTATTTCAGTTATCAACAGCACCAGCAAATTTAACGAATGAAGAAGCTGCATCTGTGCTGTATGCAGGATTAACTGGTTGGTCAGGTCTCTATATTACTGGTGGTATAGGTGGTTTATGTGGAGCACTGTCAGCTACTGGGGGTGGAAATTATAAGCGTGTACTTGTTCTTGGTGGCTCTGGCAGTGTAGGGTCTTTGGCTATACAAATGCTTAAGTCACAAGGTGTTCAAGTACTCACAACTTGTAGTGAAGATGCTGTAGAAATGGTAAGATGTATGGGTGCTGACTATATTGTGGATTACAAAAATCCTGTTGAAATGGATACATTGCGCGACTATGCACCGTATGATATTATATTAGATTGCGCTGGTCAAGGCGCTGATCACGTAGAAAAAATAAATTTGAAATTCCGGCAGTATATAACATTTACATCACCCCTTTTGCGTAATATTGATAGCTCTGGTATGGGTCTGGGCTTGTTTAAAAACGCAGCTAATTTAGTGGAAACAAATGTTAAGTCGCTAAGCAATAATGGCGGATTGGTCAAATGGGGTTTCTTCACACCATCACCAAATGGCATATTGTTTCTGAAGAAACTGATTGAACGACGGAAGGTACTTTATTTATCTATTAACTTAAGAAATTTTTTGAAAAAGTCTTTTACAGTTGTTGCCTTCAATAGATAGCACATTCAAATTTTCTCAATTACCAGAGGCATTCAAAAAGGTGCAAGATGGTCATCTACGTGGAAAGGTTGTAGTTATCGTTAGTTAACGTTAAAAAATATATTTTGTTCTTTTGCATAACATTTTGAATATTTTAATTAAAAGTTGTGGCTGATTAATAGATACGTTCTGTAGTAAGCATAACCTAGTATGTTTTTAGGTGATAAACTTTACATACATATTTTTAAGTAAAAATAATTTAATAAGATTGTTGGACGGACAGACGGTTTGTTTATATTGAATAGTATATTTTAAATAAATTTACTAGAAAAATTACTACTTTTTCTATTTTTATAAATTTATCATATATATTTAATGGTGAAAATATAAAATGAAGTTAAAGTATTTTTAAATCGTACAAAAATAGCTTAAAGCTTGTCTAAAAGCGCAGCACAGAAGACATGGCAAATAATTGAAATATATTGCTGATTGGTTATTCTATACAAATAAATACAGCTTCAAGTCCATTTACCAGTCCAACCGCCCGCAAAAGAAATTAAAAGCCTAACTTGAATTCTTTAAGTTAATTAGTTTGTTTTTTATTTACAAATAATTTTTTGTTTTTTGTTTTCAATCTTAAATCAAAGACATTGAATTATTAAAATATATATGGCTATTTTCGAAGAAAAACAATAAGTTATAAAAAATATATACTTTTCATACACAATTTTATATAATTCATTAATTGGTATATTTGTAAAAAGTTAAGTTGTTGTATTTATCGTTTTTGCAAATAGATACAAGATATCATCCGAAATGATTTTATAAGTTCTGGATTAAGGATGCATTTTACAATGGAAATTCCTTTTTTATTTATTTTCATTTGTTTTATTTGGTATTATCGTTTATATGACCGGTTAAACTGATATTTCTTGACTTCATTTTCTAAAGTTGATTTTTGATTCTCAAAAATAATAATATGAGAGTATATTAGAACAGCATAACAAACCAAATTAAGTAAATATCAAGAAATGACTAATGTGTTTTGGCAATGCATACACAATACATTGTGATACAATTACAGTAAATTTGAGATACTCGTTTTTCTTGGATAGAAAGATTAGTACTTGTAATTTATATGGCTTTAATAGCTTTGTTAATATTGTATTATTACAACAACGATTTAATGTTATGGAAAATATAATAGGAGTAGTAGAAAATTTAAAAATGTTAAATGATTGAAATATGGATTTTCATAATTTTTTTCATTTCATTTTATATCTTAAAGCAGACTCCAAAGATTCGTTACTATAAATGAAATATCTACATTGTTGATTAAAACACTGGCAAAAGTTTGTATTTTTGAAATTAAGTTAACGACAGAAGATAAGAGGTAAGGCTTGAGTTGTGTTATAGGTTTCATTTATTTTATTTATTTATTTTTAAGAATATAACGTAATTAGTCACTGAACAGCTATAACAAGGAAACTCTAGCTGTTAATTGGTTTTGTACCAAAAGTACTTAAAAAAATAATTATTTCAAATGTTACGATAGAGTGTTTCTCTACATTATAAATCATTAGCTATTTTATATTTTATCTTCATAAGTTTTATCATACTTTTAAATATCAATCACTACGTTTACGCGTAGTGATTTCGATTTTAAGATCGCGTAAACACCCTAAACTGAATTTAGTTTAAAAGCACTCTTTTAACTTATTAACATCACTTTTTGTAGTTTAACATCACTTTTAGTAAGAAATGTTACTATTAAACATTGCGTAAACACCTTAGGTACAAATAATTTAAATTTGAATTTTATTAAAAATAACACTTTGTCAAAGGATAATAATCAAATAACTAAAAATATGGAGAAAAAAGGGAAATAAAAAGAAAAAATTGAATGAAAGAGGAGGAAGAATGTTTAATTAAAATGTTTGGGGAAAAAGAAATAATTAAATTGTTGGACGGCAAATAATATAGAAAAATTTTTTAGTGAAGAAGCGGAAAAACATCGTGAATGGGAAACCAAAATGCTGGAAGAGCAACGTAAGCATAATGAAAATTTGGTGCGTAGTAGCAATGAAGCGATTGAAAGTGCAATTAAAAGTCTAATTGCATCCCCGAATCTAAATTAATTAAAAATATTCAATTTTTATTTTTAATTCTCTATTTTGAAATTTTATTTTATTTTAATTTTTAATTGTGGCTTCATGTTATATTTAAAACATTTTAATTTAGTTTAAGTTAAGTTTATTATTTTTAATTATTTAAATTTGCTATTAAGCTCAAATTGTTATTATATTGCTAGTTATAAATAAACGTATAAATTAATTTATTAAAAATTGGTTTTCTATACATTATTTTTTTAATTGCTTCTATGTAGCAGTGGAAATTTTCTCGCATAAGATGTCCGGACGAAAAATTTTGCCGATTGTACATATGTTCAGGTTGAGGATATTCTACAACCCATGAGGAATTATAACGTTGTTTAGATATTGGAAGAATTCCGCACGCTATTATCATATGTAGCATGTTGTAAACGTCCAGGTCGCTCTTTTTATAAAGTATTCTCCATCTTTCTTTGATTTCTTTAAAATGAACATTTTTGTTTACCGTTTAACAGCTGACTGATTGACAACTACCTTAAAAGTGTATTTAATTCTTGTGCGCAAACGCTCTAAGAAGATTGATATTTTAAATCCGACCGTTGCTTTTATGCTTCGCACCCATAGTTTATTGCTTATATATACGGTAACAACTATTTAATAGTGTAATACTATAAAATTGTGATAATTATCTATACTTATTGTCTTTTAATAACCACTTAATATTATGTTACTTATAATAACGTTTGCTCACTCAAATCGACGGTATAAGTAAGAAGGCGTACTAATGTGACTATTGATATATTCGGACATTCTGTAATTATTTGGGTGGTGAATCTAATCCGTTTATTCTATTTTAGCTCTATTTTTAGAAACAAATTAGACTTTCGACAGCACTTTGTTCTCAGTAGCTCATTTTATTCGATATGAACGATTTATAAAAATTCCATACCGATTTTTTTAGAGAAATGGTGCGTTAGCTGAATACGTCAATTTTGGCTTTGCTAGGCTGCGTATTAGGAAGATATGCTATGAGATAGAGCATGTGACCCATAATATAGGGTCAACCCAATAATTGCTTTTGTCGGGGTTGTTGCTCTTTGAATGAGGAATAAACTGTACTTCATCTCATGTCTCAATGAACAACCTTATAACTATAATATAAAATCGTATTAAAAGTGTAGGTACAGTTAAATTATTTGGCACTAAGAAACACGCATAAACCACAGACCATAGTCCATGATAATGATTATGTAGCATAATTTTTCTCTTATTTTGCTAATCATAAAAATTTTAATTTTTTCAATATAAATTTTACTCCGTTACTTCATATCTTGTAGAACTGTTCGTTTTAAAATAAATAGCTGATATAAAACTTGTTATCATATAGTTGGCAGAGGGTGAAGCATAACTTGACCGATCGTCGAGGGTTTGGGAATTGTCCGTATAAATATAATACTCAACGTTAATCCATACAAAAAGTCGAATGGTGACGATCCATATGATCTTGGGTCACGATTAACAACACCAAAACGTGGAAATAGATGTCCAGAAATTTGGTGCCAAAAAAGCCAAAAAAATAACATGTTATGGGCTTTGTGTTCCTGTTCTGTTAAAACCATATATCTTTAACGTCCTTTTTTTGAATTTCATGCAAAAAATATTGGTAATCATGTAACTGTAACGTTTAGATTGTAACGTTTGATGATTTGTTTCATACCGTTATCTGTAATGGTCTTTCGATATTGACTAGTACATTTTCTTTGCCTCATGCAAGGTCTAATAACTGGAGAAAATTTGAAGTAAAAGAACATTACAATTTTTGTAGAAACTTTAATGAATGACTTGAACGACATTCTGTTACCATATCAGGACACTGACAAGGCAGATGTTATTGTTGTTTAGTCTCATTTTATTGTGGGATAATGTATTTTTGTATTTGGCAAGATTCTTGTTACTAGTTTGCCCTGATTTACCAACGGATTGAAATAATGGCGCCTGTTCTAGTCAACTTTATCCACTATGCTTTATGCTGATATAGTTTAGTTATCAAAACATTAAGGTTTAAAATTGTTCATTTTTAACAATACCCTAAACTAAAGTGATGTTAATGTCATTAAGCGTCATTACTAATGAATTCTGGATTAAATTTATCTAGCTGTTCCAGTTCTTACTTTGTTAATATCTCATTATATTGTTTTATTCGTAGAAGATTACATATCAGAATATGGTATGTTATTATATTCAAAAAATTATTAACATGTGTTTTCTAAAATATATTTGTTTTTATTATTTTTTCGAATCGTCGATAAGCAAAGCCGCGTATGGTTATAGGGAAGTCCTATATACTTATCACAATTGTGCGAGCACAGGAAACTTTTGGTTCATATATTTTAAGCTGTCAGGAGTGACAAGTCATTTCAATATATAGTCCGAACTTGTATCTTTTCAAACAAATTAGTCATTTTAGTATTATGAGCATTCCTGAGTTGAAAATCCCAATATTACATTGTAAAATAGTGTTACATGTGTCCAATTTAAGCTATTGATAGAAACAATTATAATTTAGTAATTATAATTTAGTAAATGGTATTAAGAGTGTCGCGCGATTTTTATACAGTCGACTCATAGTTTTATCAAATATAAAAATGCTATTAATGGTTCAATGGTTCACCAGTTCAATCTTTGTGTGTCTCGTCTTAGTCTCATTCATCAATATTCAGCATTTTTCACAAGTACAAGTAGTAAATTAATGATAAGAAGTGTTCACACTTTTGTCTAGTGATACGTGCTGTACGTTCTATTATAGCAACCCAAAAGATTTGACAATAAGCAAAAATAATTCTTACATATTCGTGCATATGTATATAAACATTTGCGCATAATATGTATTATGCGCGAAAAAAATTCAAAAAATCCAAAATTTATAAATAAATAAAAATCAGACGATATCAAAATTCTGGCGAAGACAAAACCAAAACAAAAATCAGCTGATAAACTATAGCTACACGCACACAAATGTTAGGTGTGCTTTCAAATTGCCCATATGCCCAATTTAGATGGCACGCTCTCGAGCATATGGTCTTCAGTTTGTATATTTTGGAATGATTTGCGTAAGCTTGGTGTTAACCTTTTGTACTTCGGATGTCTTATAAAAGCGTTTAATGTTTGCGATGACTTAAGCTTAACACTGCTTCATAGTTCTTGTTTTGAAATAGAAATTCTACTTCTACTTTCAAGTTAGAATTCAAGATCTCAGTATTTTAGGCTTTATTAAATTATTTAAATATCACAACAGTAAGATTATATTTATTGATTATTTCATAAATAATTATAAATAAAATAAAAAAAGATGATTCTTTATTTCAAGAAACAAAAATAATTGAAAAATAGAAATTGGGGTAACAATTTTCAAAATTAACCGAGATATTAATTTTGCAGTACGATTACACTTTATATTTGAAGTTTTATTTGCCCATGATGAAGTTTCTTTCGTCAACAAAAAGTACAAAAGTATCAGCACGTGCCCTCTCAAGCTAACCTAGCCTAAGGCATAGAAAGATATTAGACACTAAATTAATAGCCATTTAATTGATTTAATATCTGATTCAAACTATCGATCAGAACATTTCTTTGATTTGATGTTTCGGTAACTGAAGGTATTTTTTGGGAAAATACTTCTTTGACACCGTAGATCTCGATTAACAGGTAGGTAGACTATGTCTACACTGGAAGGAAGCTAAAAACCTAGGGGTGGCTAATTGGATGACATCGAATTGCAATCGACAATGGTTAAAACACTTGATGACAAGTTCGGATACCAGTTATAATACCGATGTTGATGATGATGACTTAATGTCACGCTATCGAAATCATTGTTTTCTTAAAGTTACTTGCCTTTCATCTGTACTTCTGCAGTACATAAGTTCTGTTAAGAAACTGATAATGCTGTTAATTTTTTGAGTAGCATACAAGATACCTGAATTAACTTTCACTATAGAAGTTTTTGTTTTAAAATGTATATACATATATGCATTTATATGGGATTGTATATAAAATACATTCATTACATTTAACCTGCAATAATGACGTGATTTCAACATGATACGATATTTTAGCGCTTTGATAAGTCATAGATGTGACATAAGTATCAGAAAAATATATTATCTACGTTTCCGTTGGTTGATTATTTCGATCAAAATTCTTTTGTATACGGGTGTACGTAGACCCACATGTTTTATTAGAGTACATATACATATATATACCCCGAAGCTTTTTAGTGATAATAGTTAAATTATTTTTAATTAATATAAGATTTTCCTCGGTAAATCCAAACAATGATATCGTGATGTTTGACCTTGACAATTTTTGTTTACTGAACGTATAAATTTAGCGTTTCATTGGAACTTTAGAAAAGTATGTTTTCATGATAATCAAGTTTTTAACGCCCCATCGTGCTAATTGACATTTATACACAATACAACCAGTTATTTTTATCAGCAACAAATTTCCAAGATAACCTAACTAATAATATAATATATTATATTATATTATATTTTGTTATATTATATTACAAAGTTATCAATTTTGTGGACAAAAGATTTGAAATTACTATCAGTAGTTATTCTTACTGGTAATAAATATTCTTCGTAATCGTTTCGACTATTTACTACCTATCCTTTCACGCGGACCACTACGGTCGTTTTGAGGGTCTTATGATCTACGTACGAACAACGCTAATCCGTGATTTAACAACGGGCCAATGTTTGACCTTAAGTGGGGTTTGCTGCACAAGGCCACCACTTCAACCTAACCTAATTTTCTTCCTTTCAATTCTGAAAAGACTTGAAAGATATGTATAAATATAATTGTTTCGATAAAACTTTGATTAATATTAAGGTTATAGTAAATTGAAAATAGAGAATATCGTGAACTTTCATGTAGTTAAGCTGATCAAAGGAACCTCAGTACTTTTTTTGATTGGTTGATTAAACGTTTTAAATATAAATCTTTATTTAAGCATCAAAATATAAAATATCAATGACATCTCATTAAATAAACTTTATATGAGCTTTAATTTTAATCCATCGCTTCTTACACCGATTGTATCTCAACCTCTATTCTACAAGAAGCAATCATACTTAAATATTTTTTAAAATTTAGCTACGAATATCTATAACTTTTGATCAAATATTTTTACATAAAAGAAATTGTAACTAAACGTCACTGTTATTATTTAAAATCTATTTAGGATTAAACTCGTTAGCACAACGCATATATATTTCTTTTTTCTTATATTTTAAACTAAATATTAAATTTGTTTTTCAGCGAATGTACTATAATATAGCTATTGTAATATAGTGTACTATAATATAGCAATAATATCAGTGGCAACCACATTAAAAGAAGAAGTAAGGGCCTGCGATATATTGCCAGAATTATTTGAAATAATTGAAAATAATTTCTATAGGATTTTCAATATATTTCGTAATATAAATAATAATTATATAAATAATATAATAAATAAATAAAAAAAATAAGTGAAATTATTCTGACAATTTTGAAGAATTCAACATATAGGAACATGATACGAGTACATTATTCTTTTATTTTGGTACAGATACTGAAATCTATTAGGTACATTAGTGTACTTACAGTCATGTATATGAAGAAGTTGATATTGTAATTTTGACCCAATGTAAGCATTTTACATCATAAAATTGAAATAAGCCTCAACTGATAAGACAATAATCGATTGTACATTTTGCATAGCAACAAACTGTATCCACCTACGGAGGGCACATTTCATTCATCCCTTATCAATTGTCATAAGCCAGAGAGTTTCTTTCTATGTAAACACTTGCAGCTGTAAAAGAGCAAAATGACCTTGAAATTCTGATGAAATGGGTTCGACCGATAACACCTGCAAACTGCAACATATAGTTTTCTTTATTTTGATTTGTTAGCAAATTTGCATATATTTTGTATTGACGTTAAATTGATAATTAAAACAATATTTGCTCCCACCGTAAAATTGTTAATTAATTATTTTCCTTTCTTATCACTCAATATATAAATATATAATATAATATTATATTGTATGACTTGAATGATAGTTTTTCAACATGCGAGGAGTGTTCGAAAAGTTTTGCGCCCATCATACAAAGAGGTCTTTAATTCGTCGTATATATGTATGTAAGTAAGTGGACCTTTGTACAGCTGATGTCCTTTGTTGCTCGATCATAGTATAATATAGCTTATAATTTTAATTATACTTTATAAAAATTAAATAAATTAAATTAACAGGCTGTTTTCTTTACTCCACTATTTCCTAAGTGGTTATTATATCAAATAGCTCTCCAAAGTATTGGTCATAAAATCAAAAAAAAAATTTCCCTTGAAGCAAGCGTTTCATGGTGCGTTTCAATACTTTCTAAATATATTTTCTTGCATTTATTTGTATTGTTGCTAAAGAACAGAATATTGCCAAAAAACAATACAATTTCTGCTGTAGAGCAAAATATTATGGTTTATTCAGCAACTCTCGATTAAAAAAAAATATTGCTATATCTGTTAAAAAGATTGGAGTCGTAATTTAGCTGAAGATTTATTATAACAATTCTTCTGTTTCTATATATTTTATTTTAAAACTTCAAGTACCACTGCAATCCCTCTTCTCTTCTTATCCCTCTTCGTCCTTAAGCTAACATGAATATGACTTTCTTAATTTTTTAAAATTTCTTTCCAAAAAATCGTGTGTACAATATAGTAGATACAAACTATACTACACATGTTCTGGAATAAAATTTTAGTAACACCCTACGTATATACATTTACATATACTCTTGCATTACATAAAAGGTAATTTATTAAGTACCGGTAAAGGTCAGTTCGTTTTACGTCATTTAAATACGTAAGAGTTCAAAGTACATATTGAACGTAAACAATTTAAGAAACACGACTTTCCAATATGTAATATAATACACTAAAAAACAATAAAAATACAGTTAAACTTCCATAACTCAAAGTACCATTTTGCAATGAAAAAGTTCGGTTTATTGAGACTTCGAGTTAAAAGATTTTTTGTATTTGTATATAAGTAATTTGCCCATTAAATCCTGTTGCACTCTATTTAGATCGAGTTATAGAAAATTCTAGTTATAGAAATTCGAGTTGTGGTAGTTTGACTGAATCTTAAAAACTGCATCGATATCATTAAATTTGATCGATTATTTTTTACTTAAAATATGGTTGAAAATCTTTCTCTATATATTCGACCCGAATTACCGACCCGATATTAGAAAAATATCAATCAATTCATAGCTTTATTAGCATTAGGTGCTATATCCGTAATATAATTAATATATGTATTTACTACTATCATTTATTGACTACTAGAAAAATATTCCATTGAGACCTTTGGTTATATGTATACATTAATATATTTACGAGCAAAAGTTAATGGTTATTTTTTGTATTCTAACACAATCTGTCTTTCTTTCCTAATATTTATAACATATTATAAATAACACACCGTTATCCATATCGATGACTTTTAGTTAAGCTAAGTTTTTAAATTAAAATGAAGTTCAAATAATTGATGTTGAAACAAATTGTACATACAACACAACCTAATGTGGGCATATTGTTGTTGAAGCCGGTCGTAGGGCTCCCGCAATATCAACCACTTGCGCGTTCGCTGACATTCTTACTATAGCATTTTGTTGCAGTTAAGAGTACTGTCAGAGTTAAGGAACATAGGTATATGCTACTATTATAAATGAAGATAATCCGGAAATCGAAAATAAAAATCAATAATGAAAAACAAAGGCTCTGTTTATAACGTGTAAGTGGAGACAGAATCTGTCGAGAGTGAGAGTGGGTGATAGGTGATAAACTGGGAGGATAGCGTTAAATATCTCGGCATGACGTTGAAAAAACTAAGGTTCTGCTTATAACGCGGAAGTGGAGACAGAATTCGTCGAGAGTGATAGTGGGTGATATGGTGAAAAACTGGGAGGATAGCGTTAAATATCTCGGCATCATGTTGGACAAACGATTCACATGGCTTAAACATGTTCAACTGAAAAGAATTAGCTGTGCCAAAATTCTTTATAACCTCCAACCGCTATTCAGAAATGAAAGTCTCAATGCTAAGAACAGGAAACTGATATATAACCAAACAATTCGTCCGTCGCTTCTTTATGGTTGTGTAGCGTTTAACAAAGCTTTAAACACTACTATTCACCAGCTAGAAATTGCACAAAATTAGGCTCTGAGAAGATTTTTCAAAGTTCCATGGTACATTAGGACGAATGACATCCTCAGGGACATCAAGATTGATCCCATCAAAAAATACATAATGGATAGAGCCCTGAAATTATTTGCGAAAACTGACAGACTTACCAACACCGCGTTATCAAATCTTAGAATGGTTGCAGGCTCCTCGGGGAGGTATGCAGATCTGAATTCAATTATTGCTTAGTCTGATAAAGTGATAAACAATAATCTAGTCAAGGTGTAAAGAGAGGTTTTGAAAATACCTCGAGTTAAAAAAGAGTATAAGTTCTTAAGTGCACTAGCTCAAAACAGCTTCAACATAACATAAACATTATACTAGATCTATGATTTAAACTTGATTCTCATTGGAGAGATATGAGTTTTTACGATTCAAATATTTGGTTCTACTATATAAATACTGTATATAAATAGTATAAAGAGTACATTCATTTTACTTTTTTAATAGAGCTATACTGAAAAAGGAATAGTGAAAACATGATGATAGTGATTAAAATGTAATAAATCCATAAGGGGATATAATATATGCCGACGTTAAATTTGATACATGACCTTAACCTTAACCTAAGATACATACATTTTTCTCTATTACTGTATTCTCTATTACTTCTCTATCAAACGCATATACAATAACAATAATTTCTTTGTTAATTTTCATGACCATTATTTTAATGGTTCCGAATTATTATTAAATCTGTTGCATATCACATCATATCCGCATATCAGTGTGAAACTTTAGAATATTGAAAAATTATAGCAATTATATTTCCTGGTGCTACAGCAACCAGTTGCATCTTTCAAAATTCAATAGGACAACTCAGTACACCTATTTCTCCAATACGTTAAAATGAAATAAATATGTTTAACACGGAATCTAAATCATGTTGTGTGTTCATCATTTAAGCTAACAGAATATTTGTTTCTCATTCATCGATTCTGTTTTTTATAGTAGCCCAATTAAAAATGGATTCAATGGAGTAATGGATTCAAGGTTATTTAAAGGTGTGGTCATTTCGTTTTCGCTTCCTTTATTCGTTATGTGCTGTTAAAGGCGTTCTTTAATAAATCCTCCCTAAATTTTTTTTCTTTTACACGAAAATAATCGTATCTACGCATGTGCAATATGACTCACAATTAATATTACTACGCACCAGCCACTAGGACTGATGGACGGATTGTGAATTACCAATATAGAAAGTTATATATTTTAAAGCTTTATCGAAAAGTCACTGATACAGTATTTCTGAAGGACTCCAATAATTTTCATATCATTACGTTGCGTAGAGAGTGCCGTTTCGTTCCTATAGGCATTTATCTCTTTTTAACAAAATCATACTACATATTTATCCGACCTACTGGCTCCGAAATTATAATATTACGCATAGTACATACAACACAATCAAATACCGGTAGAGTAATTTGATTGGAGAAGTAAATAAAATCATACGATGAGAGAAGTGAAACCAGACAGTAACAACCAGTATGCATTTATGAGGATAGCAATGTATAACTATATCTCTATGCGTTCTACACTAGGGTCTTGCATATTCTGAGTTTCAATGGGTTCACTTTGTAGAGGGAAATAACTGTTTTTTGAACAGTCTATTGTCTTGCTCATTGAAGGCAAATCCACTGAATTAAGAATAGGGTTTAGTGAGGTAGATAATGCTATGTTGTGGCGTGTAATTCAATCCACAAACAACAATTAATGCCAGAAAATGTTTGTAATTTATATCTGTTATCTTAACCCTTTATTTAGGTTCCATATTTTAATCAGATGTATTAAGACAGTGTATTTCTTCTTTAGTATTATCATAATTTATTAAAATAAATTCGTTTGTATACGAATTCGTATCTATATTGAAGTCATGCTTAACAATTTGTTATAATAATTATTATGAAAAAAAATTCTTAAAACTTAAATGGATTAAATGGACTATTTCCCCCGTTCTAAGCAAAGCTTGTTTAATTTTTTTTTTTCTAAACGATGTAAAAGCGACGGAATTTCTAATCGGTCCTTGTCGTTGATAACTACTGCATCCGGCATACGAGTATAGCTACAGTCACTCCAGAAAACGCACCGCACTAGTAATGCTAGAATTAATTATATATTAAAATAAATAAATAAATTTAAAATTATTTTTTATTTTTTTTATAGTGTCATTACTAATTTTAATGAGATAATTCTATACAGCTTTGCATCAACAATCTAATTTTAATCAAAGAACTGTCGGGCTGTGAAGGAGCCTGCAATAATATTTTTGATTTTTTTATATAATTATAAAATAATATAAATATATAATATAAATAATATAAAAAAATAACATAAATTCATAGTGAATAATTTCACAAAATGTTAGGCCTGTCAGAAGACATATAGATTATTTAGCATTATTTCTAAAGATCCCAGAAACGCAAAATGCTGTAACGAAAAAAATTAAAGAAAATTATTGGTAAAAAAAAATTGTCGATCTTAAAGGTGTTTAATGGTACGCAGATATTTATAAATTGTTTATGAATAATTACACACATAGATGTAATACTACACATATATACATACATACCTATATGCCTTTTATGTTTAGAAATAAAATAAAGCGACGAACGTTTGAACCATCACTGGTATTATTTACTTACACCACATATCTACAAAGTCTTATATAAGAGACTAGTTTTTTTCATTTTTCATCTACAATCGGGGAAGCGCTATTCCAAATAAAGAAAAGGGCTATTATAAGGAATCAATATATTTAAATATATTTTTATCATCGTAATTATAATTTTGTTGTTAATTTTTTATTATTATTCTCTTTGATTTCGCAGAGTTGGAAGAAAAGCAATACGTGGAGACATGCATAAATAAAAATAATATTATGATGTATGAAATAAGAATTCATGTTAAGCACGGTGCAGACTTTCAGTTTTGACTAAAATGCCATGACTGTGAGTAAAACTGCAAGTCTGCACCCTTGAATTACACTCAACCAATATGCCATGCTCACCAAAATTTTAGCGAGTATTCCGTCAGTCAAGAGGATATTTTTGTGTGGTTACTGTCGTAGTAAGAGTGTGCACAAACATCCTTATTCTTCAAAAATTTTGCTTGACTGAAACATCTTGACTGTGAGCAAGTTCAAGTTCGGTCGCTAGAATTAATTTGAGCAAGACAGAGTGTAACCTGTTTGAGAGTCAAAACTGCAAGTCTGCACCGCGCTTTACGTTGTGTTCATTCGGGGAATTCTTAACTATCAATTTAATTTAATTAAAAATTACTGTTTCATATACATACATATGTATTATTTATTTACGCATACAGTTTTCGAAACAAATTATAATTTTTATCAGAAATCTTTAAACATTTATATCCAGCTCTAGAATAAAATCGCTGTAATATTAAATATTGAATTAAGATTCCACATTTTTTCATATAATAGCGGTATTTTTTATTTTGTTCAATTCATGTAATCATGTACTAACATTTACATACATATGTTCAGATCAGACTATATACAATTCCATACATAATCATATTAATTATATATAATGAGTCAAAACCATTTTTTCTCGGTTAAATTTAAATAAAATTTTAATTAATAATTACAACGTTTTTGCGAGGTCTCTTAGGGAGCGAGGTTCTCAGCGATCGCCAATGTTTCACGCCACTATTACAAACCGAAATATGTAATTAGTTCGTTAATCTAGTAATATAGTAAAAGTGAAGGGGGCAACAATAAATTATGTCTTGAATAAATGTATTTTATTGTTGACGTTTTGCTCTGCTACTATATTACTTGATTATCGAGCTCACTTTTCAAGATCGAAAATGGCACTATTTCAACTCAGAATACTCGATTTCTGATTATCGAGAACTCGATAATTCGATATGCAATCATATTTGTTTTTATGCGGCCATTTGAAAAAAACAAATTCTGCGCAACAGTTAACAGAATAGAAAGTTAATGAGCATGGTTTAAATACTTATACAGTATACGCTCGATTATCTGATTACTCGATTATGTGAATAACCCCTTGAAAAAAAATTTAACAAATGCCATTCTATAGAGTGAACTAGGTATTGATTCGAATACATTACATTCAGTATATTGCAGACATAACCACTTACTGGTTGTAGCATTACTGTAGTTAAAGTTAAAACTTGAATAACTTTAGCAGTGACTTCCAATATTCGGCAGATACAGTTAGGAGATGGGATACCTCCATTGATATTGATAATGATTATGTTGACAAAAATGTCAATGAATAGCAAGTCATGCAAACTATTGGTTCAATAAAAGCTTTGGCGGCTTTAATATCTTTAGCGCTTAAAAAGTAGACAGTTTCGCTATCACAGACTTATGGCTATTGAAAAAATGTTAGAAGAATTCAGAATCTTCTGACCAATATACCTGTTCGAAAGAAACTATTAAGGAAAAAAACTAATTGTATTGCCAAAAAATGATTGGCAAGAGTTAAAAAAGCACAGCTAAAGCTTGTTTATGAAAAACAAAAATTTTATAAAATAGCTAAATATTTTAAATAAGTAATAAATTCGTTAAATACCACATATGTAGAATAAATAATGTTTTAACAGTTACTTTATTTTAGAGATTAATCTCATTTCAATAAACAATAAACTTTTTTACTAATAGTTCACATAATTGAGACCGTGCTATATGTGATCTGTCTATACAGTAATTTAAAATAATTGGCGACTATTAACTTGACACAGCGGCTTTAGTAAACGATATTAAGAGGTTTTGTACACGATTGCAGGATATTGTAGTCAGTGATACTTTGAAGGGTTTTAAGGTACTAACTGTCTATAAGAATATAGGAAACAAATACACTATTCAATCGGACAAACCATTGTATCCTGTTATGTATTTAATGCACACATTGAATATATTGAATAGATGCTTCAGGTTTTAAATCAATTTAGATTGAAGTAGACACCCAGACGAGTATTTTTCTAGATATGTTTTGACTTGTCCAGTTCTCTCATTTCCCCATCTGCAATATTTGATTCTTTATATGATTCTCTGGTCTTATTTGACCAAATCATCGGAGGTGGAAGTCTGGCAACTTAGCTCCAAACGGGATGACTTTACTATTGTAAGATATATACTTATCAAGTTGTTTCACTCACACTTACATTCGAATGAAAAAGTAGCGCCTCCAAGCACGCGGTCCTTTCGGGCGTCCTTCTGGTCAACGTATGAACAATGCCAATCCGTGGTATCACAACATATAGCTCAATTAGGATTTGGTGTACAAGACCGCCACTCCAACCCAACCTAATTTCTGTAAATGCCTTTATTTAAAATAAAGTATGTATTTATATGAAAAAGTTGTATTCATTTGGAGCTAAAAATATATAAATTAAAATGTTTACTAAATGAATAGGACAGTAGTTTAGTCTTCTAAATATTTTACAAAAAGTGATCTTATCTCACTATATAAACTACCAAGAGTGAATTTTGCTTCCCAAAGATGTTTTATCTACAGTTTTGCGTTTCGATAGTTCTTGTTTACAGAATGAAATTTTAATTCGTTATAATTTCGGAAGATTGTTTTTAACTTTTTGAGTTCTTATACGGTAGCACAATGGGTCAATAGGCCAAAGTGGATTCTCACGATCGCCGGTATAACCCAACCTAACTTAGTTTAAAGAGAAGTCTCAGAAAATTTAGTTGTTTTTCTAAATGCTGTAATAAATTGATGTTTTATTAATGTAAAATAATACTAACCACGCAAATATTAATAATAATAAAATAATTTTAATAAGATAAGGTGTTTATCGCTTTTTAAAAATGGTATGTCAAAGGTTTTCGGCTATTCTCATTTATTATTGTGTGCCTAATAAATGTCAAATCAAAGTTTTTGATTTCAAAAAAGTGTTTTCACTTAGAATTATAATTATCCAAAACTGTCCTTGACAGTCTTAGTTGATTGCTCTTAATGGCTGTGTGGTATTAAGATATCTTCCATTACTTCTAATATATAAGAAATAACTTTATTTGATTAGATATTTTGCGCATTAAGATTTATTTTTATAAAATTTATTTAATATAAACATATTTTTCTGTTATCGGATACAATAAATTGACTTGTAGTCACGAAAAGAGTGCTAGAGTATTGATTTGTTTCAATGTTCGTGCTTTCCCTTATTGTTTGAAATTATAGAATTTAGTTTCCAACACATTTTCAATTATGTATTTTATTTTGGTAATTATTACAAATTTTACAACAGAGATACAAACTTATCTTAAGAGATCTCTAGCTCTATTTATAAAATTTATATTTTTTAATATATTTTAATGAGGTCAAATAGTGACGCGGATCCTTATTATATTTTAAATTATATAAATGTTATGTGTACAGTGTAATTGTTTTAAATATGCATTTCCTAAAAAATTAATTTTTAAGTCTAAGTAATAAAATATTTATTAGCACATAAATATTTATTAACAACTAATTGTGTCATGATACACAATAAGTTGCGTATAACCAATATTATTTCCTATTTATTTCAGTTATCTCTTTAAGTTTGAAAAGTTTAAATTAGTATAAAAAATGCATGTGAAAAGAGCTATTTTTTTTTATAATAAACACAAATTTGTTTTAATTTATTTACATCAATAACATAACGATTATACCTTCAAGCGGTTATTCGTAGACAACACACTATTATTCTTGGTTTTGTTTTCTAACCCACTGGCATTGAAAAATCTTGAACTTGACCTGCTGCTTTTAAGCTCTTGGTACTTATTTTGACGTTTACACACTGGAATAGGAATAGTGTTGTAACATATATGTATATGGTATACCTGGTATATATGCAGTTGTTCAACAATTTTCCGACATAATTGCGAAATTTTCCAATTGGGCATATTGGGCATTTGTAGAGAGTAAGTGTAGAGAGAAAGAGAGAGAGAGTGAGAAAGTTACTTGCTGCTTGTTGTTGTTGTTGTTTTTTTGTTTGATATTTTGCATTATAAATTTTGGTTGGATGAATAAGATGAGGTGATCTGTTTGCTGAAAACAATGTATTGATGTATGTGTTAGCACATGTTGGGTTGATGTAAAAGTAGTAAAAGGGCTTGCAAAAGAAAACAAATTTAAAAGAAATCAACTGATACACAGTGGGCGAAAATAATCAACTAAATGCAATCAATTTATTAAATTTAAAAACTGTATGCCATGACAGTACTCATATATATATATATACATATATATATATTTTAATTTTTTTTCTTGTTTTTATAAAATTAAATTAAAAATTTTATTTTATGTTTAATTTTTTTAAAATATAATTTGTTTAGAATTGAATATATACGTGATTATATACATACATATGTATAATTAATATGTACATAAAATTTGGACTACGAGTGCCAATTATATAATAAAAAAATTTAATTAAAAATTATTTAATTCAATTTCGCAAACAAATAGTAACTTAATTGTATAATATGCAACATTAAAAACACATACATACATATATTCATATGTATATATGTATTTTTACGTATTTATATATGTATGCAATGATTACAAAATAACTGCACCTTATGGCATTTCCTTGCTATATAAATTTAAAATTATTTTAAATGTTTCCAAATTGCTTTTATTCTCATATAAATCTTCTCAACATACTATATACATATGTATGTACATACATATATATATACGTATATGACGATTTTTTAAATGTGTGTTTACTTACATCCCCACATACAGATATTTATGTGTGTGTATAATTATTATGATCTTAACATATGATCTTTTTTTAACATAATGACGCATGTATGTATGTATGTAGTTAATTTATATTTTTATTTGCAAAAAAAAATTCTTGCTATTATTTATTTATTTATTTTTGTAGTGTATTAAGTATATGCTTTTTATTGCACTATCTTAAAAACAAACTTAAAAGCTAACAATATATTCTTTAAAGTATAATTTATATAGAATGTTATTTACCAAGAATAAATTAATATTATAAATATTATTACAAATTTTGTAATCGTGTCTGAAATGACCTTTCGCTTAAAGCAACGCCGTGGACAGTATTCTTACGATTTGTGATAATTCAGAAAAATGTTCATATGCAGCATTACTATTAAAATTCGCTTATAGCAATGTCATCCAGATTGGCAATTTTAATATCACATTTCAGTTATTTGTTGTAGCAGCGGTTAAGAGAGATTTTAGCAAACTCCTTTCAAATGAAGCATCACAGAGAGCCAACGGTGGAGATAAGAACAAACAAAATATCTTCACTGTGTGAGAATTTGTTTTTGCAAATGAAATATGTATAAGAAGAAAAAAAGGAAAAAATATAATTTCTAAGAAATGTTTAATGAGATAAAACACAATACGTTTTTTTTTTGTTTGCGACTAGTTTGTCTTTTTTTTTTTTGTAATTTGTATTATGTTTTCGAGTATAAATTTACTTACATACATATGTATGCACATAACTAAACAAAACTTTCTCATAACTTTTGCTATTTTTATTATTATAGCAAACATTATTTCACCATGTAAAAGGGTTGAGGATATCTTTTGTTGGTCTATTTATTTACTGTGTACTGTTAAATCATTCATTTTAAGTAGTTCATTATTATGAGCCGCCTTACATTATAATTACTTTAAGTTAAGAGCAAGCTGTAGTAATTCTGTGTAAAATTGATTAACATTGACTTTAACAGCAAAGTAAACTCGAGTTTCAAATAGGATTAAAAATGTAATATAAAATAAAATATATTATATATGTATGTACATACATATATAAAAAAAAGTAAAAGTTTATTGAATAGAGAGTTATCTAATTAGGTTCAAGTTTGTTTCTCTGTTTGCCACATCTCTATGCGGGGTTGGAATATCTCAAGACGCTAGGATCTTTTATTCTGTGTTGTCAAATTGCTCCTTTAATTCCCACGACCATTTAGGCTAGTTTTGGATCTCATCTTGATATTTTATATCACTTCCAGCTCTTCTCAGAATGTGACTTTCGTGTGGCACTGAACACTTAACGTGTTCAAAGAACTTCAATCTGCTTTTTAAATGCTCCTCATACATACATACATAACACTTCGTTCGATAATGTGTGTGACTGACACATAGATGGCGGCACTAATACTAAATAAATATTTTTTTTCGAAAGTGGCAACCTATTTAGGCTTACTGTCAAAATTATATGTTAATCCGACCATTTGTTTACAAGTTACAGTGCTTTAAGTGAAGCTACTTTTGAGTTTTCAAACAAAAATAAATTCAAAGCAATTCCGTGTGCTGATTTATCATTGTTTTTTAATGAAAAAAAATACTGTTCAATGCCAGGAATGGCTTGAAAAACATTATTCGGACTCTGCTTCATCAAAAAGAAGCATTTGTTATTGGTATGCCGAATTCAAACGTGGTCGTACAGACACCGATGACATTCCGTCTACTGGACGGCCAAATGATGCTGTTATTCCAGAGAACGTTGAAAAAACACTGAAAATCATTATGTCCGACCGTAAAGTGAAAGTGAGGGAGATTGCTGACATTCTACAGATATCAGCAGGCAGTGTACACACCATAATACACGAACATTTGGGTATGAAAAAGGTGTTTTCCAAATGGGTGCCGCGTTTGCTACTGGCTCTTCGCAGACCTCAAAAAGATGCTCCGTGGTAAGAGATTTGACTCAAATGATGAAGTAATCGCCAAAACTAACGCCTATTTTGAAGGCAAAGAAAAATCGTTTTACAAAGGCGGTATCGAAAGATTGCAAAAGCGTTGGAATGATGTTGGAACATTAGGCAATTTCTATTATTTTAAGAAGGATCTATAGACAAATTACGATGAGTTATTCTGAAAAATAAAAAATGTTTGTTAGTAGGAAAATTTCCATTACACTTCAAAGATTTTAATAGGATTTTTTATGAGTAATATTACATGTAGTTGAAAATATACATATAAATATAAACATATAGTTTCAATATAATTAGAATAACTTATAAAAGTTTATGTTGTTGTAGCCAGGTTGGAAAACAGATCTTATTGATTTGTACATTTTCTTTTTTTTTTTGATCAGTAAAAGTCCGACTTACTTATGGTGGGACAGTGGAACAGCGCACCGTCCAACAAGTGGCCCCACTGAAGTGAAGGATTAGTAGTAGACCACGAAACTACTTGGGTCCTTTTTCGTCCTTCTATTCTCGGATTTCGTTATTGGATTAAAGCTGGAGTGGCTTCTGTTCGCATAACTACATCTATTGTTAATGCAAGCATCTCATTTAGCTTGAGGTGGCCTGCCAACTCATCACCAACCCAATGGTGTCCCAAGACAGTCTTCCTTCTACTTACCAGTGCTGGACATTAGCACAATATAAGCACCGCTGTCTCCACGTGTCTTCGTCAACAAGAGTTATTTTTTTGAGGTGATACTTAAAGTTGCTATGTCCAACACAGTAATTAGTGAGATCAGCCAGCTTAGGGTGTTCAGCGGTTAGTTAAGCACTTTTATCGCTTCCCTGACCCACGGTTTCAGCAACATGAGTTTAGTCTGTCTACAAGTGCTCAACTCCCTCCATCTGTTGAAGTGAGGTTATCCATTTATAGACATAGGCTGTCATCATGTTGTAACCCAATTCTGGGCCACAGTAGTTATGGCTTGATCCTTGTTTTGCATGAGCACATTCCATGAGCTTGGTTACACATTCTTGAACTAAGCTGCTAGCTATGTATGTTTTTTGCATGCTTTTGATAACTGCTTGATTGTCCAGCACTATCAGTATGTGAGATGGACATTAGTTCCGCCTGATAGACGGGAACATATATTCCTAGATGTAGAGTGCACGTCAGATTTAGCTCTTTCGAGTAAACCCCAGCACCAGCTCTGCCATCCATGAAGGAGCCATCGATAAAGATGCAGATGTCATTCCCCTCACTTTCATTATGTAGAAGGCCGTCTACTATCAGTGTTCTATAGGACACTTCTGTCCCATAAGCTCTCCTCATAGTCTCCAATGTCATCTACGTTTTCTTGACCGAGGTCTGGACGAGGTCAAGTATTTTCCGATGATCCACCAATTTTCCGAAGTTGTTCCATGTGGAACAAATTGCTGCCAGTGCTGCCGTTTTCTTTATATATAAATCCAATGGAAGCAAACCTAGCATCGCCTCTAACGCCACACAGTGTGACAAAACACAAAATTAGGCGGTCAAAATACGATATTTTCGGAACCAGTAGAGATATTGATACGAAATTTTCCTAAAAAATAGTTTTTGAGATGATCATTCCTTTAAATCTAATTTGAGCCCAATCGGCCTACCGAAACCCCCCGAATGACTTTGCTTATGTGTAATCCTCCTTTCCTGGCTTTGGTAGAAAAGTCACCCTTGACTCTCTCCAAGCTTTAGGGACGTACCTTATTGCCAGTGACGTCCTGAATATCTCCGTGAGCCTAACTCCGAGCAGGTCAATTCCTCATCGCAGGAGTGCTGGAAATATGCCATCCAACCCCGGTGACTTAAATGGATCGAATTTCAAGATGGCATTCCTAACTGCATTTGTGGTCACTATTCGTTCTGCGTAAAATCTTTCTTCTCTGTTCATTCTCCTTTTAAGAGAAGGACAGTGATCATCAAATTTGAAACTTCTTGGAAAATAGGTCTTTATGAGAGTACTCAATGACTCTCTCACGGTCTCCGTCATTGTATCATCCTTCTTTCGGATTAAACCAAGTCTTGAGACCGGGTCTTTGGTGACCATCTTTTGTAACCGACTTACTTTAGAGGTCCCTTCCATGCTCGAACAGAAATTCCGCCACGACTCCCGTTTTCGGTTGCGTAGTACTTTCTTCAATTCACGCTTTTTTGCATTGTACAGATCCCATGATACGGAGTTCTTCTTCCTTATGTATTTATTAAAGGCATTTCTTGTCTCCTTTTTTATTGCATCAAGGTCCTGATTCTACCAGGGTGTCGACGACTTTTCTGCAATGCTGGTTTGGGGACAAGCGTTTTCGAATGCATTAATCATCGCAGCAGTAATTGCTTTGACTTCTGTCTCTACATTCCGTGTAGTCTTAAGTTTCCTCAGCGGCCTGTTTTGTAATAATTCCTTGAACAATGTAAAGTATGTTACCTGGTCCGTATTCTTTAATTGTAAAGTCCGACTTAAATTGTAAACAAAACGTAATAGCCGGGGTATTGAACCAAGTACTGATAGAGCCTTGTAACAGTTTTACAGAACATTGAATATAGTCCAACTAGGGCTTTATTATCTTTAAACTACTTTGAAGTTTTAAACAAATTTTTTTTAAGTTCTTAAGAGCAGACTCAGTAAACATATAGACATAGACACAATAATCAATATTGAACATATTACCCTTAAAAATATAATGACAAATCGAATTTTATAGCATGATTAAGTGTGATTGCAACAGGAAATGTTAATAACATAAATTATTACATATTTCTACGTAATTCTGTAAAATAAAATCTATAGCATTCTTATAAGGAAATTAATTTTCTTAATTGATTTTTTGTTTAGGAATTATTTTTGCCGTTATATGTACATATGAATGCCATAATAAGTCATAGAAAATTTAACTCTATTAAAACAATTATAATATTAAGAATAATATTATTTAAATTAATCCAATTATTCAATTATAATTATTTACATACATAAATAAAACTAATTCAAATAGTTATAAATAATTATAAATTATGAAAAGTTCTAAACCTGTCCCAATAATAAATGTTATCACCTTAAACATAATTTGATAATATAAATTTGAATAAATGAACAGTTATTATTTTAAGGTAGTCTTTAAAAAAATATTATTTTTTTAATATTAATATACTTATTTTGTATGTAATAACCTAAATATATTAAAACTATGCACAAGTAAATGTGAACATAACACATAAGACTTTGAACAGAAATCAAAAACTCTTAATATTTCTCTTAAAAAAATAAATACAACAGTACTACGAGCAACAGTAAATAAGTATGCTTCTATTGAAAAACTAATAATTGCATCCCAACACAGAAGAAAAGAGAACAAAACGCAAAAGAGAAAACGCGTTCACCCATTCATACAAATCTGTAAGAATAGAAGAGCACAGAAGTCATGTGTTTGTTGTGTGCTACAAAGTGAAATGTTTTTTTCTTTTGTTTTGTCTGCTGTTTTGCCGGCTGTACTGTAATTTTTGGGGGTTTAAATGCGATGAAGCTTTTGCAGACGAGAATTAGTCTGTATTGACAGTTTATAAAGACAAGACGTTGCAATAATTGGGTCGTTGTTGCCAGTAAATGAAAGTCAGTGTACCACATTTATTTAGATAATAAAATATTAGTTATAAAAATATACATACATACCATATGTATTAAAAAATTAATGAATAAATAACAATTTCAATTGAATTACTTTAAAACGGTATTTGGATTTTTTTCTATTGCAAGTAAAAAAATCTAATCTGCAAAGTGAGTTTTTAATGCGGTTTTTGATATAAAAAAATATATGCTGAAAATTTAAGCATAAAGTGTTAAATTACTAACAAATAATATTTCTAAGCAAAGAATAAGGACAGTTGCTGTTAAGAAAGTGTAATAAAAGTGCTAACAAAATAAAGAACTCGTGCGGAAATCTCTGTACTAACCAACACAAATAAGAAATACTAACAAATTTCGTTTTGGTCCTAGAAATCACTACGGTCCATACAAAGCTATAGTTAACAAATTTAACATTGTCCGCAAATTTTTGCAGAGCGTTCGTTAGTGTCTCCTTGCGCGACACCGTTCTCCTTTAAAGACAAACTAAAAAAGTTTGTCGGCTTTTTGTTCATACAAGACGCCGCAAAAGCAGAAAGAGGACGTTTCGCAAAAATCGCCTGATTTTTGGTATGTATGTGTGTGGGGAGAAATGTAAAAGTATTTTTGTCGTGTTCTTGTGTGTTTGGGCAGAAGAAGTGTAAAATATGGAGGTAAAGGATCTATGTAAAAAAAAACAGTGAAGTAGATTTTATTTAGAGAAAAGGGTCTGTTTATGCAAATGAATGAATATATGTATGTTAAAAGATAAAATGTTTAATTTTTCCTTTAACTTAATTATTATATTATATTGTTTTATATATATACGATATATATATATATATACGATATATATATATATATATATATATATATATATATATATAATAATATATACGATAATAATTTTTAAAAATAAAAAATTTTTATTGCATTGCTTTCTGTTATATTTAAAATAAAAATGGCTATGATGGCAACTAAATTATTAATACAATTTTATACATAATAAATTCTGTAGGAAAATAAAAAAAAAAACTTCAGTTTATAATAATGTGTCATGTAAGTTACTTATTGCCCCCCACTTTTTCATGTAAATCAATTTATAAAAAAAAATGGACTACCAAATGTATTTGTTTGTATTTAAGTTTCTTCTTTGCTTATTCTACTAGCTTAGTAAACAAAACAAACAAAATACAAAATACAGTTCAATAACTAAGAAAAGAAATCCCGTTATATTAAATTAACATTAACATTTTACATCGTTTTTATTTTTTGCCTCATCTTTTTATTTTCGTTTAAAGATTTATACTTCGAATTATTTTCTAATTTAATAATAGCAGCGAAAATGTCATTAAGTTCGCTCAGAAATATGGCTTCTGTCATTTATAAAATTTTCTTTCAGTTTACAAGACCGTAAGTCTTCTCAATTATACAAAACAATTTGCCCCTACCAATTTTTATGTTTGAAATTGATTAATTTTTTTTTATAAGCATGTACGAACATACGTATATATATAAATAAAACGTATATATTAAAAAAAAATGCTGTTTGGTTTTGCACAGTTTGATCCTTTAGTGTTGTTCGCCTTATTAACGCAGCCTGCATGACGTACGCACCCGCCCAAACACACCACATACTCACTTTTCCCCAGCACAAAACTTGGTTGTTTAGCTATTGTTAGTAAGAAATTATTCATTTCTGTAGAATTTTTGTTGTGTAGTACTGCTTTATTTTACTTTTCGTTTACTTTTCACGGTTAAAAATTTATGGCGTGATACATTGAGTCATTTCAATTGTTTTATTTCTATAAATATTACATGTTAAAATTATTGTTTATTTTTTTTTTATTTTATTTCCATTTGATTGTAAATAAATGTCAGCTGAAAACGCTTTATAGTTCAAATGTTATCTTTATCTTAAATGTTGTATAATATATATGTATTTAATTTGATATATTTGATTTGTATAAAATACAAAATGTTTATATTTAACATGCAAATACTTTGTTAAGGAGCTTGTTATGTATTTTAAAAATACATATTTTTCTGATATTGATGAATATATATATATATATATATATATATATATATATATATATAATTATATATATATATATATATATATATGTATATATTATTTATATAGACTTGCTTGTATGTATATTTACATAAATAAATTGAAGAACGAACTCAGTTATTTTCGTTATATTGAGTGACTTGAACACCTTTTCATATTTTGTTTACCCCTTTTGTATTTTCTATTCAACATTTTTCGCAAGGTTAAAGGAGAATAATACAGCAACAAAAATAGCATAGTGTAAGCTTGTGTTTAAGAAAGGACATACCACACATACGTCGCACTCTTGCATATTTTGTCGCGTTGCCCGTCAAGTTAACGAAATGCCACAACTCTGTAATTTTCAAGCTGACATTTTAACATTTATTTTTACTTTCAGACATTTTAAAGAAAATAAAGTTAGTGAAATCTTTTTTGATTGACTTACAGTTAGATAATGTCGATCTATCAACGTTTCGAAATTTTAGAGACTTCGGAATCAATTGAATGTCAATGCAAATGCATTATCCTTTCAATTTAGCTTTCTTTAAATAAATTCGTTAATTGTCTACCATTAAATATTAAGTAAATTAATTTAATTTTATTACATAAAAAAATAATTTATAAATATTTATTATTAAAATTTGCAACAAAATAAATAAACGAAAAGTAAATTTATTGAATGCGAAATTTACGCAAATTATTAAAAATCATTTATTATTATGTAGAGAAAGACATAATCGTTTTGTAAAATATAATTAATCACAAATATTACAAAGAGACTTATTTTTTTTTTATTAGTTTCTTCATTTCAAATTCACAAAGTCAATGAACTTATCTTAGTTTCGTTTTTCGCTTTTTTTAAATATTTAAAGTTGTTGCAAAATAACTAACAAAGGAGAAAAAAATAAAAAATAAAATTATGTTTGTTTTTAATTTTGCTCATTATTTTTTGTTATTTCAACTTTGAGAAAATTAAAGTATGTTAGGGAAATTTTGCAATTTCTCATTAACAGTTTTCGAATATTAAAATTTTTCAAAGTCTCGAGCCTCTGCATTTGTTTTACTGACCACGGCAACAAATATTGTTTCATCAGCACTTCTTAACAATAACGTCATATATTTATACTTATGTGTATATTTTTTATATATTATATTGTTTAAGTTTGCAATACAAGAAGGAAAGGCAGTACATTTTTTTAAACAAAAATTTTGTATACACATAATTTTAAATAATTTTTTTACAAACCACACAAAACTTGCATACAATTTTGTTGGCATGGAAATAAGAATAATAATGCTATCAATATATATTCGCTAATTGGTATTTACAAAATCTCTCTTAAATTCCTTAAGAATAACATAAATTGTTTTAATACAATGTTTGTTTGTTTTTTTTTGTTTATAAAAACTACAACAACTGATGAGTAAAGAAATAAAAACCAAATTCTCAGGAACTTCTCGTACACATGCTGTTAAATTGTTTAAACTATTTCTATATATTATAATCACAATAGTAACAACAACAATAACAGCAACAAAAATAACATTAGCATTGGAAGCGGCAGCGGCAGCAATAACAACAACACCAGCAACAACAATCGCAATCATAATAAAAGCATGCGATCATACGATTTTTCTGCTGTCTGGTCTGCTTTACTAATTGATCACGCTTATCTGCTTCTACGTACGCGTGAAATAAACTTTCAGCACGGTTTGGCGTTTTTTCTTAAACTTAACTACTATGGTACTATAATGTATAAGAATATGTTTATGTGTGTGTGTACTCGAACATACATATGTATGTATATGTACGTATATTAACAATTAAGTAAAACTTAAAAAAATATTAAAAGAAAAAAGCAATAAATTTCAAAACATTTATAATACTCTACTCTAAAATAGTAATTAAAAATATTAAAAATATTTAATATAACTAATATTTTATAAAATTTTTTACAATTACAATTTTTTTCTATACTGACTTTATTTTGTGTAATTTACAAACTAAAGTTCTCAATTCCCATTTTGATATTAAAAAAATATTTATAATGTACCTTTTTTGAAAATTTAACAGTTCATTTTTCATTTTACATGTTGTGCGTTGTGCTAAATGTCTCTGCTCAGCTGTTGATTACATCAGCGCAATAATTACCGATAACAGAGTCAACACGTCATGTTTCAGTTTTGCTTAGTATAACTTTTTAGCTCCTTCCTTATCATTGACATTGAACTTGCTTCGATCGATGCATTTTATAATTACATTTTTACACAAAAAATAAGAAAATTTTTGTGCTAAGCAAATAAATAATATATATTTTGCATAAACTTTTTGTACTTTCTATAACAGCATTCTCTCTCTTACTGTCTTGCAGCATTAACATATATTAGTAGTTTATGCTAAGATTAGTTAATGAAGTAAAATTAGATTTAACTCTTATTTAGTTAACATTGAACTTGTATTTTTAAAGTAATATTTTCATAATAACCGATTTTGGTTTCATTAAATTACATTTGATTAATAGCGAACACAGCTGATACCATTTGTAGACATGTAAATAATATTTTTTAACAACGTGAATATATCACCAAATTGTCGACTCAGTGATTCTCAAGTAATGAATTATGTTGAACAAAGAAAAAAAATCTTTTCAGAATTTAAAATGTGAAATTTTTCATATTTTAAACACATTTTTGCGATTGAATAAATTTATGTATTTCTTTCTATATTAAAATTAACTTCTAGTCTCATATTAATTATTTAAAAGCTAGTAATGTTGTGTTTATAATACTATATATATAATGTAGAATGACCTCGCGTGACATCACATAAGAGAGAAACATTTATATTCTGTTAAAGATCGATCATGTTAACGTTTAAAGTCACGTTTATTATTGATAGGTCAAAAATATAGAAATATATTTCTATGTTTTTGGATAGGTTCTGCAGCTTAAATATTTAACTTATAAAAACTTATTATAAACAAATAATTTATGTTTTAGTATTGCAACTTATCCTTTTACAATTAAAATCATGTTGGGTTACTTGTAAGAAATATTATATTAATATTTTGTTTCAACGCATTTCTTAAGATTTTTTTGCAAAATCGCTTAATATATTTATACAATCAAAGATGATAAAAATTTGAAATTCTCTTGAAATTTCTCAAAATTTCTCAAAATTTCTCAACATTTTTTAATATCCATTTAGTGCGACCCACTTTTATTTTTGCATTATATTTTTCTACTAATATTAAAAGTCAATATTAATCAATTATGTTTGTTTTATATAGAAAGTTATTGTTTATGAAAGTATATATTTTAGTATAAGTAATAATATTTTAATAATTTTTGTTTGTCAACAGTGGGAATATTATTTCTAAGTGGTAAGCTAGCTACCTGTCAAATACTCTTCCATATATATACCATAAATAGATATATTAATAGCGTTATAAAATACTCGTAATGAAATTAATCACAATATAGATTAAATTGTTTGTGGTTTTATTATTTTTTTTTATAAAACAATCAATAACGATGGAAAGTTTGCTAGATAAATGGAATTTAATAGCTCCACAAATAAAAAATGAAAATTGTGTCTAGTATAACGCAATGTTTACATACATTATTATTATAGACTTAGCTGTCAATATTGACTTTCTAAACTTAGCCACGCGTTTAGCACATAAAACCTATTAAACTTCTATGTATTATGAGCATATGGTACAAATAATCAAGTACATACCTGTATATATGTATGTTTGATATAAAACAATTACTTTATCTAATTTTCTTGATACTTAAAATAATATGTAATTTATTAGAAGGGTAAAATAAAATTTTTTTTCAAACTTAAAGGGTTGTTCTTTAGTTTATTACAATTAACATTATTTATTGCAATTTAGAAATTGTTTACATAGAGAAAAAATTTTAAAAAACCATTTTTATTGAATATATATATTGTAATTAGAATATGGATATCTGTTATTAAAAATTGACATAAATTTTTTTTTTGTTACTTAGAACTTTCATCTATAATAATATTATACGAGTAGAAGTTCTGTATCCTACCGTTTCGTTCACTTATTCGGTCTTTAATATAGAATATAATAATTTTAAGGTATACAGAATTAAAAATTATCTAATTTTTACTTCTAAATAATCTCTTCTACTCTCACATTCCCATTATCAATCCACATCCTAAACCATGTATACTTATACTTTTTTTAAATTCCTTTCATATTATCTGTTTAATAGATTCTTGCGGACTAGAACAACAACAACTTAATTTGGAATTAAAAATCTAAAAGTGTTTGACATATAATACCTATATTTTTTAATCCAAATATAATAAAAAGAAAAATTAGCTTTAACTATACTGAAGCTAGATCTAGATCTAGATGAATATAAAAAATAGGTGCAAAGAGTTTGCATCCCCGCCTGATATTAAGAAATTATTTACGAGACACATTCTCACCTTTAATCGAAATGTCTATTATGTTTAGTTTCGTTCAGTTATGATTACAGTGATTTACTCGACTGATAGTATGGGATCTTGTTAAATAAATAAAACTAGTTCATAATCTAGTAATTAATTTCAAAAAGTTGCTTTTTATGGGTATTGCAACGGGATTTTGGGCTCAGAAATAGTTCCAGTGCGAAGTTTTATGATTGTAAGTTAGTGAACAAATTATTAACATACAGATAGATATATGCGAGCAAATAGGTTACGCTAAGTCAATTCGTTTAGTTGTGCTATTCGGATCTGTATATAGATTATAAAGTATCCAATATGTTGACAAACATAAAAATATAATAAAATATATTATTTAAAAAAAAAATTAGATTTGTTTTAAAATTATGTTATTTTTATTTATTTATGTATAGCTAAAATTGTATTCGAGAGTTGGAGAAGAAGTCAGTTGAAAATGTCTCTTTCGCATAAATGTAATATAATATATATGCAATATGCAATGGCAGCAATGTATTTCAACTGTACACAAGAACTCATAATAACAATGTTAACCAGTGAATATCATATAATTTATATATTTTTCTATATTATATCTAAATTTGAGTGGCTTTAATATTATAAATGAAATTTTTTGACGATAATTATCAACCCTAAAACAGTATTAAGAAATATAACTCATACGCTCCGGTGTTCATTATACGTACGCATTTTTTTTGAATTATAAATATAAAATTGGTTTCGTTAAACTACAAGAAACTAAATTTAAATTTATGAATTTAAAACTGAAGTCCTGTTGATTTTTTATATAAACTTGATGTGATTTAAATTCTTTTTATTTATTATTTGATCGCTTATTGCTGCGCTTCTTTTATTAATATTAATTGCTGTATATAGCACATATATACATTTTGGAAAATATGATAACTTTTTATTAAATTGTTGTGAAGAAACATATTTTGCTCCATTTTCATTACTCATTTAATATTGGTATCCTCTCTCCTTTTCATTATTCATTAAGACGTAAGATTGCAATAAGTCGGCAAAGAAACATTATCCGATCCGAAATGAACAAAAACGGGTACAAAAATGTAAAAATGTAAAAATGTAAAAATGTAAAAATGTCATAATAAACTTTATGATATAATGTAAAATAACATTAATATTTATTATATTTGTTGATAGCGTGGTAAAATAAATTTATTTGAACTTAACTGCACATCTAATTACAATTTCGATTTGATTGTCCGTCTGTGTATCAATAAAGTCTATACACAGGAAAAAATATACGTATAAACGTATATTTTTGCAATATACACATATGTTTATGTTAAAAAGTATACGTAATTGCTTATACATGTGCTACTGCTTAATCAATGAAAACTTCATTGAACTTGAAAAATCACGCCACCTTATCTATATTATGACGAGAGCGTTTGCGGTATGCAGATACATAGCAAAACTCATCCAATCGTACTACTACTACTACTACGACGATGACTACGACTACGACTACGAGTACGACTACGACTACTGTTACTCTTTCTATTACTATGGATATTTTTTCAATTTATATATAATATTTATATATACATAACAAAGCACATTGTGGCATAATTTACATAATTTGTCAATGCGTTCCGACGATGACTTACCTTACCTTTACTCGCCCTAGATGAAGAGAAATTTTTGAATGTGTATTTCGGTTGTATAGAAAAAAGTGTCATGCGCGAAGACTGTTTCAGGCTATTAGGAAGTCAAGATCAACACTTCAGAAATTTACATATCTAATATATATTTATATAGAATATATATTTATATAAAATAATTATTACAATCGGTTTTTAGTGTCAAGTCAGTCGTTTTGTGTGTTAATTTGATTTCTATTGACATTTAATACTTTAATTTCTCAATTTTTCATGAATAATAATTTTAAGAATAAATTTATTTAATTCTTATAATTGAAAACATCAGATATATATAGTGTATGTACAAATAGTTGTACATGCTATAAATCCCTAATATTTATATTCAGAATTATTACTAATAATTTGCTTTAAAGGAGTGGGGGTAGAGTGAAATAACTTCAAAGACTTCCGTGATTCATTCATAAATTTATTTGTTTTCACATTTAGCACCTTAGTGAGATAATAATAATAAAGCTTCGAAATTTTATTTTTATAAATATGTTATAGTTTGATCTAAAGTCTCATGAGACATATTATTTTTAAAATATTATTAAAAAAAAAAAAAAAAAATTGGAAAATTTTTTAAATTCTTTTTTGTTTCATATTTTACCCTTTTAATCTTCAAAATAAAAAAAGAGTATGCTACTATAGAAATTGAATTTAAATAATCCCAACAAAGTCATATTTTTTAATTTAACTCTTGATTTGCACTATATGATATTTGTTGATGTAGTCCCAGTTAATTTATAGATACTTTATTGCTGTTGTAGCCTACAAGGATCTGCTTGTGTAGTCCTGTTTAGGTGTGCTGAACGGGATTTAGTCGTCGAACTCGACTAGAAACTACGGGACGACTTTGACGCCAGTGACGGTAGCTTAAACGTACGCATTTCAGTATTATTGAAATGTGTTTCTCAACTTTCTTTCGGACATTTCCAGCTACGTTTCTATCCAACTACTGTAGTGAATTGTGTGTTGGGTATTAAACTTGTTTAAAAATAACTATTACTGGTTCTGTAAACTGATTCTGAAACATTTGCACATTTCCAAATTGAAATGGTATACCTTTGCATCAAGTACAAATAACGTATTTATAGTAGTATTTCAAAGTGTTTTAAGTCATAAACTTCGAACCTAAAAGTTTTCTCAAAATAAAAATCCAGATATTATGTTAGGAATTAGAGAGGATTTGTTATTATTAGGTGGAATGTACTTTTGTGTTATAGAAATTTGATATTAAATTAAAATGGAAATCTTTTTATATAAGCTATATTTTTTTTTTTATTGTTACTTTTTCTTGCCTCTTATCTGAGTCATGGTTTTTCCTTGAGTCATTTATTTTTGTTTATTGTTTTTGTTTACCGTCAACATTTTCGTTAGGTCAATGGCAGATAAAGCTATTTAAGAGTGGACAGATTATAATACCATATATAGGTATAACGTTTCAATAATAACAAATTATATAGATAAACTTTTTCACTCTGACGGGTCTCGTTCTATAAAACGATACGTTTAAATTGTATGATTTCAAATAGCAGAAAATTAGTAAAGATATTACTACTATTATTATTATTATTATTATTATTATTATTTATTAATTTATTTCTCCTTAATGGGTATAAAAATACATTTTGGAGTACATAAGTATACCCTCAGCATATATGAGTACCTCACATATGTATATGGTTTATTATTTTTTTCTCCCGATTTCTTCGTTAGACATGCTTTACCATCAATTTACCAACGACCTCTTTTGTTTGCATTGTTTTTTTTTCTTCTATTTTTTTGGTCATCTGTAAAAACATCGTACGATTTTTCTGTCGAATGGGAATTGGTTTACTAAGTACAACAACAACAACAACAACAACAACAACAACAATAATAATAATAATAATAATAATAATAATGGACTCTCTTTCACTGAAAGTTACTTCTTCCACTTTCCGTTGAATGTTTGTCATGCTCATATGACATTGAAGAGAGAATAAAACGTTTTTTATTACAGTCGCATGCGAAATGCGGCGTCTATAGCAATAAAATTTAAAAAACTGACTCAGTGCGAAAGCATGGAACTATGAGTAAGCCAACTAACCGGTGGTATGAACATATGTTTTTTATGTTTTGAAAAATTAACAGTGGAATATGGTTTAATAAATTTGTCAGAAAAAATCTGATGTTATATATTTTTAAAATGAATCGTCTAGATATATTTTTGACTTTAGTATTTTGTAAGTTGGTTAACAATTTAAAACATACATGAACCCTTTATAACTAAATAAAGTTATAAAGGGTATCAATTTCATTGATACTTTGTATATCTAGTTCGAAATAGAAATAATCTATTTATTTGTAGTGGATTATTCTTAACTGCTATTGGAAAGAACGAATCGATAAATTGAAGTTGCAGACTCACCCGCAGTTCAAAACTAACTATTGAATTTTAATCATATTCACTTAAATTCTTTTTCATAATTTGAAGATTTTCTTTAAGGTAATTAAGATCATCTATCCAAGTTTATCTATGTGATATCCTGTAGTTTATTTACGTTGATAAATTGGATGCTATCTAATATTAGATACCTAAATGATTGTAGTATATTCTTTCGCCGGTCTAAAGGCGATTATACGTATGTCTATTATCTATTATCTTATTATATTTCTATAATATATTATAGGAATATTATAATATTGAATCATCAAGAATGTTAGTCTGATTTATTGATTTGTGTCAACAATTATTTTTATAATTCACTTTTCTTTTACTTCACACACTTTCAAATTAAACAAAAACTTCTTAATTCTTAAAATAATCTAAATTTTTTTAAATTTTAAAATGAAGATACTGTTTATATCTAGAAAAAACCACAATAAAAAAATAAGAACATTTCCCACTTTATACTACCATCAGAAAATCAATATATAATATACAATATGCAATATACAATTTATGCGTTGTTTCAACCTGCATTAAAATTCAATACGTTCAAAACGTTTTTGTACAGAACAAGCTGTTTAACATCTACAGTGCGGTGGTATATAGATATTTTGTGTGTATATCTAATACAAGCCCAGAAATCACCTGATTTTGAATGTTGTATATCCACATTTCCATTCATCAAATGCAGAGCGGCCAACAAGTCGCAGCGTCTGGTAGAGATACACATAAGCGGCCAAAACAAAAAAGCTAAAAAAAACAACTAATTGTTTGCAGATTATGCCGGTATTTTTCCCCAATCAAACCCATACATTCTCTTAACGTGTTATTCTCTTAAATATAGTTCTCATTCTCTCAACCTCTGTATACCTCACCTTATTTTCAATACAATGTATCTATAAGAAGTTTATCGTTTCACTTTATTATTTTTTAATTTTTTTTATAATTTTTCTAATATCTATTCTAAAAATTTTTTTATTGATTTATTCAATCATAATATGTTTAATAATGTTTAATCATGTTTCTTAAATGATGTATTATTTGTAATACTTATATTTTTGAAAATGATTTATTTATAGTTGTAACAAAGTGCTACAGAGCGGTAACAAAATAAGTACCATTCAATCCGAAGTTAAAAATATACCGGCACCATTACAAAAGAACGGGAAAACACGTTCCAATCGTCGCAAAAAACGCCGAAACAAAGATTGTCAAGCAGGCGGTCAAAATTCGATTCAACAACAAGAGAAACAGATAGCAACAGATAACAATATGCCAGCTCGTTTTGCAGAAGAAGTCATCACTGATAATGATCGTGGTGTCCCCATGGATCTAGGGGGTCACTTCAATCATCGTCCACTGCTAAATGATGATATTGCCATAACTGGCTTCTCCGGCAGACTACCTGAAAGTTCAAATATCGAAGAGTTTAAAAAGAATCTGTTTGAAAATGTTGACATGGTAACCGATGATCCAAGGCGTTGGGAAAGTGGTAAGTTAAAATTTACAATTTTCTGTATTTGTATACATAGATATTGTATATAAGTATAAGTATTGAATATGTTATTATTCTTGTAGGTCTTTTTGGACTGCCTGAAAGATTAGGTAAAATTAAGGATGAAGATTTGGAACAATTTGATCAACAATTTTTTAGTGTACATCAAAAACAAGCTGAATGCATGGATCCACAATTACGTATGCTTCTTGAGACCACACACGAGGCTATAATCGATGCAGGTCTTAATCCAGTTGATTTACGTGGCTCACGTACTGGTGTTTATGTTGGTGTGTCTACATCAGAAACTGAACAATATTGGACGATAGATCCGGATCGTGTAAATGGTTATGGATTGACTGGTTGTGCACGTGCTATGTTTGCTAATCGTATTTCGTATGCATTTGATTTTAAAGGCCCTAGCTATAGCGTTGATACTGCTTGTTCTAGTTCTTTATATGCATTAGAACATGCATTTTCAGACATTCGTGAGGGCAAATGTGATTCAGCTATTGTCGCAGGTGTTGGTGTTATACTCAAGCCTACAATGTCACTTCAGTTCAAACGCCTTAATATGTTGAGTGTGGATGGTATGTGTAAAGCATTTGATGAATCTGGCAATGGGTATGTGCGTTCAGATGGCTGCGTTACAATACTAGTACAACGTACATCTCGTTCGAAACGTGTCTATGCTACTATTTTAAATGTACGTACAAATACTGACGGATTCAAAGAACAAGGCATTACGTTCCCAGATGGTGGCATGCAAAATCGTTTAATACGTGAAACTTATGAAGAAATCAATTTAGATCCAGCTGATGTTACTTATGTAGAAGCTCACGGCACTGGTACCAAAGTAGGAGATCCTCAGGAAGTGAACTCGATTACTGATTTCTTCTGTAAAAATCGCAAAACACCCTTACTTATTGGGTCTGTTAAGTCAAATATGGGTCATTCAGAACCCGCTTCAGGCGTCTGTTCGATTGCAAAGATGTTAATTGCTATGGAGGAAGGTGTCATACCGGCTAATTTGCATTATTCTAAACCTAATCCGGACTTGTACGGCTTAATAGATGGTCGCCTTAAAGTTGTTGATAAAAATACGCCTTGGAACGGTGGTATTATTGGTATCAATTCATTCGGTTTTGGTGGTGCTAATGCGCATGTTATTCTAAAATCTAATCCAAAACCAAAAGCAATTACCCCACGCGAGGGTCCACCTAAACTTGTTGTCTGTTCAGGACGTACATTTGATGGTGTACAAGAGTTACTCGACGATGCTACACTTCATCGTGATGATGACGAATATTTGACACTTATCAATGATATACATTCTCGTAATATTCCGCTGCACTACTTCCGTGGCTATTGCGTCATGAACAGTAAAGGGCCTTTGCAATGTGAGGTTATGGAATTTTCAGATGAAAAACGACCAATATGGTATATTTACTCTGGAATGGGCAGTCAATGGGCCAGTATGGCCAAGGACCTTATGCATTTCGATATATTCAGTCAATCTATACATCGTTGTGCAGAAGTTTTGCGCAGTGAAGGAGTTGATCTTATTGATATACTTACACGTTCCACTGAACAAAGTTTTGAAAATATATTGAATTCATTTGTGTCTATTGCTGCTATGCAAGTAGCTTTAACGGATTTATTGACTTCACTTAATATTCAACCCGACGGCATTGTGGGCCACTCTGTTGGTGAACTAGGTTGCGCATATGCGGATGGTTGCTTTACACCGGAACAGACAGTCTTAGCTTCCTACTGGCGAGGTAAAAGTATTCAAGAAACTCAATTGCCAAAAGGTAAAATGGCAGCTATTGGCTTGTCATGGGAGGAAGCACACAAACGCATGCCAAATGATTGCTTCCCTGTTTGTCATAACAGCGTTGACAACTGCACAATTTCAGGACCAGAAGCTTCCATTGACGATCTAATAGCAAAATTAACTGCGGATGGAATTTTCGCAAGAGCTGTTAAGTCATCAGGATATGCCTTCCATAGCAAATATATTGCCGATGCAGGGCCAAAATTGCGAAAGAGTTTAGAGAAAATTATTCCTAATGCCAAAAATCGTACACCTCGTTGGTTAAGTACAAGTATACCTGAAAACGCTTGGAATTCTGCAATTGCAAAACAATCCTCGGCAGCTTATCACGTCAACAATTTACTTTCACCTGTACTTTTCCACGAAGCATTGCAACATATACCGAAAGATGCTATTTGCATTGAAATTGCTCCAACAGGTTTGTTACAAGCCATTTTAAAGCGTGCACTCGGACCAGTCGCTACCAATATAAGTTTGGTTAAACGTGGTCATGAAAATAATGTTGAATTTTTCTTAACCAATATTGGTAAGCTGTATGCTGCTGGTGGTCAACCACAGGTATTGAAATTGGTTCGCCCTATTACATATCCCGTTGGGCGTGGTACTCCTATGTTGAACTCTAAAGTTGGTTGGGATCACAGTCAAAGATGGTTAGTGCCTAAGTATGGTGCTGAACAAACTTCTGGTGAAACAATTATTGAAATCAATTTATCTAAGGAACATGATGCCTTCTTGGTTGGCCATACAATTGATGGACGTATTTTGTTTCCCGCAACTGGGTACATGACGTTGGCGTGGATGACATACGCCAAAATGCATGGTCAAGAATTTCACAAAACGCCAGTCGTTTTGGAGAACTTGGTCTTCCATCGAGCTACTATACTCAATAAGGAAGGCGTAGTTAAATTCGGCATAAATTTCTTTGATAGTACGGGCGCTTTTCAGATATGCGAAGGTGGTAGTTTAGCCATGTCAGGTAAGATAACTATACCCGAGAGGATTGAAAATGAAGAACTACCTTTAATTGAATTGAGATCAACTACATCTATCAAGGACTTATCTATTAATGATGCTTATAAGGAGTTGCGTCTACGTGGTTATGATTATAGTGGCATTTTCCGCGGAATAGTTACTTCGGACTCATATGCAAAGTCTGGTAAATTAAAGTGGGTTGATAATTGGATTAGTTTCATGGACACTATGTTACAGTTCACTATACTTAGTAAGGATTTAAGAGAACTTTACTTACCTACAAGGATTGAAAAAGCTGTAATTAATCCATTGAAACATATGGAAATAGTGTCACAGATGTCCCAGGAGGATCTTGAACAAAAAGGTTTAACAGTTTCTATGTATAATGATATTAATGTCGTTAAAAGTGGTGGTGTTGAGTTACGTGGCTTAAAGGCATCTCTGGCTCAAAAACGACCAGGTACTCAGAACCCTCCAACTTTGGAACGATATGCATTTGTGGCAAACGCAAATACAACCGATTTACATGAAAACTCGGAAAAAGCACGTATGCACGCCTTGTCAACTGCTCTGCATTTGATTATTGAAAATTCCGCTGGAGCTATTAAACTCAAGGGTGTTGAATTGGCTAATGGACGCAATCCTGACATGCTTTTATCAAACAAATTATTACAAATCATTGAAGGCGAGCCGCTTATGACTGCTGATTTGGCAGTAGTAACATCGAACAAAAACGAAGAAAATATTGCCACCCTTTTGGCTGAAAGTGGTGTACGCATCATATCGAAAGATATTATGGAAGGACCAGTTGAGCAGAACTGTCATTTTATATTTGCAATGGATATATTGGCTAGACCAGATACAGTGAGCTTGGAGAATAGTATTGCAACTATCAGGGAAAATGGATTTGTAGTGTTTGATGAGAGTGTCAATTCGTTTACCAAAACTGGACGTATAGCGTTACAAAAGCAAGGCTTTATAGTTGTTCAAGAGCAAACCTATGGTGCCTCTCGCGTGATTGTTGTTGGTAGACGTGTGTTGGACTTAAGTGAACGTAATTGCACAGTAGTAAAGATAACTGAAAAGAATTTTAACTGGTTAGATGATTTGAAGACAGCTTTAACTAGTGCTGCACAAGATGAACAATACATTTATGTTGTATGTCAAGGTGAAGAATTATTTGGAGCTGTTGGTTTAATGACTTGCATCAAAAATGAAAATGGCGGAAAATTTGCTCGTCTGGTGTTCATTCAAGATGCGAAAGCTGAGACATTTAGCTTAACATCCAAATTTTATGTGAAACAGTTGGAGAAAGATTTAATAAGTAATGTGTTGAAATCTGGTGTATGGGGCACCTATAGACATCTTAGGTTGGAAAAAGATCTGGCTACTTTACAAGTTGAACACGCTTATGTAAACGCACTCGTTAAAGGTAATGTTTAATTTGTATTACTGTTGTATTTCAACCAAAAATTTTAATAATTTGTATTATATGTTTTCTTAAGGTGATCTTTCTTCATTAAAATGGATTGAAGGACCTATTCCGCAGATCAATACTGATGAAAATTTGGAAATGTGTTCTGTTTATTATGCACCTATTAATTTCCGCGATGTGATGCTTTCATCTGGTAAATTATCTGCTGACGCCTTACCGGGTGATTTGGCTAAACAAGAAGTAGTTTTGGGACTTGAGTTCGCTGGTCGAGACTCAAGTGGTCGTCGTGTAATGGCTATGGTACCTGCCAAATCATTAGCAACAACTTGTTTTGCAAACAAACGTATGATGTGGCAAATACCTGACTCATGGTCAATGGAAGAAGCCTCTACAGTACCTTGTGTATATGCTACAGTTTATTATGCTTTACTTGTTCGCGGTCAAATGAAAAAAGGAGAAAAAATTCTTATTCATGCTGGTTCTGGTGGAGTTGGACAAGCTGCTATATCCGTTGCACTCAGCCATGGATTGACGGTTTTCACAACTGTTGGTAGCAAAGAAAAGCGTGATTTCCTTAAACAACGTTTCCCACAATTAAAAGACCAAAATATTGGTAATTCTCGTGATACTTCCTTTGAACAAATGGTTATGCGCGAAACTCAAGGACGTGGTGTAGATTTGGTTTTGAATTCGCTTTCAGAAGAAAAATTACAAGCTTCAGTTCGCTGTTTAGGCTTAAATGGCCGTTTCTTGGAAATCGGTAAATTTGATTTAAGTAACAACAGCTCATTAGGTATGTCAGTGTTTTTGAAAAATACTTCCTTCCATGGTATTTTACTTGATAGCGTTATGGAAGGTGAAGAAGAGATGCAAAAGCAAATT
Source organism: Teleopsis dalmanni (assembly GCF_002237135.1). NCBI lineage: Eukaryota > Metazoa > Arthropoda > Insecta > Diptera > Diopsidae > Teleopsis > Teleopsis dalmanni. Next base: position 2,127,310 of record NC_051848.1, read on the forward strand.
GTAACATTAGTGAGTGAAGGTATCAAAAAGGGTGCAGTTCGACCATTACCTACATCTGTTTTTAATGATTTGCAAATTGAACAAGCATTCCGTTTTATGGCGTCAGGCAAGCACATTGGTAAAGTAGTAATCAAGGTGCGTGATGAAGAAGACGGACGTAAAATTGTAAAACCTGCAGCACGGCTTGTAAATGCTTTACCACGTACATATATGCATCCTGAAAAGAGTTACATAATCGTTGGCGGTTTAGGAGGCTTCGGTTTGGAACTAACTAATTGGCTGGTATTAAGAGGTGCCAAATACATTGTTTTGTCATCACGCTCAGGAATAAAAACTGGTTATCAAGCTTTGAATGTGCGCCGTTGGGAGGAACAGGGCATACGAGTTCTTATTGACACAAATGATTTTACAACTCCTGCTGGTTGTAAAAAATTATTAGAAAATTCAAATAAATTAGGACTAGTTGGTGGTATATTTAATCTGGCAGCTGTTTTACGTGACGGCTTGATTGAGGATCAAACTGTCAAGGACTTTAAAACCGTTTGCGATTCCAAGGTAGCTGGTACTCTATATCTTGATCAAATATCCCGCAGTATATGTTCAGAATTGGACTATTTTATCTGCTTCTCAAGTGTATCATGCGGTCGCGGTAATATTGGTCAAACCAATTATGGTTTAGCTAATTCAGCTATGGAGCGTATATGTGAACAACGTCAAGTAAGTGGTTTCCCTGGAACTGCAATACAATGGGGTGCTATTGGTGACACTGGTTTAGTTATTGAGAATTTAGGCGATAATGATACTGTTATTGGTGGAACCTTGCCTCAACGTATGGTATCATGTTTGCAGACGCTTGATTTATTCTTGCAACAACCCCATCCGGTGCTTTCATCAATGGTTGTAGCAGAAAAGAGAAAATCGGAGCAATCTGGCGGTGTCAGCTTAGTGGCTAGCATTGCAAATGTGTTAGGATTACGTGATATTAAAAACGTACAAGACGCTGCAACATTAGGTGATCTTGGAATGGACTCTTTAATGAGCGCCGAAATCAAACAGACACTTGAACGAAATTTCGATATTGTAATGACGGCGCAAGAAATTCGTCAGCTAACATTTGGAGCTTTGAAAAAATTAAGTGGTGGTGGCGACACATCTGCAACTTCTGGAACTGCAGCACAAACGTCACCACAACGAGTTAGTCCTAGTTCATTCGGTGATGGTACCCAAGTCGTTTTTACTAGTGAACTTATGCCCACCGAAGCAATTGTACGTCTTAAGTCAGTTGCACCTGCCGATAGCAAAAAACGTCCAATATTTTTCGTATCACCAATCGAAGGTTTTGCTTCTGCATTACAAACTTTGGCAGAACGTTTAAATTGTCCAGTATACGGTTTGCAATGCACAGCTGATGCACCACTGGAATCAGCAGATACTTTAGCTAAATTTTACTTAAACCAAGTACGCACAGTACAACCTAAAGGTCCCTATGCGATTGCGGGATATTCATTTGGTGCATTAATTGCATTTGTAATGGTAAGCCAATTAGAGAAAAATAAGGAAAACTGTGAATTAGTTATGTTGGATGGTGCGCCCAAGTATGTCAACTGGTATACACAATCATTCAAAGAGCGTTATAATACCGAAGATGATATAAACCAAAATGAAGCTTATGGTTTGGCATACTTTGGCATGGTATGTGCCAATGTGGACTATGGTGGTGTACGTATTTTTAAATGTAAAAATGATTGTCTAAATATTTATCAATAAATTTTTTTCTACATTTTAGGTGGCACGGTTACTTATGACCATACCAACGTGGCAATCTAAGGTGGAAAAATGTGCAGAATTAGTTGCAGCTGTAATTAATCAACCAACAGATTTGGTAAGTGCAATACGTTTTAAATTTTGTTGAAACAGAACTAGTTGTTATTGTTGGTGTAAGATGTGGGCACTTATAGAATAGTAAACCTAAATGGCTTACAAAACGAATACATAGGGCATAATGGGTTGTGTGGAATCGTGAAATAGAAATTTTTTTTCCAATTATGGGAGGGTTTTTTGATGAAACATATTGTTGACAAAATTATTGTAGTCGCCATTTAATTTACTTTCAAATTAACGATTTCATGTTTTAATATAGTTTTACAACATGTATAAGTATTATCTATTATCTTTATTTTCAGATTATAAAAACAGCAACTGCATTCTACAAAAAATTGATTGCAGCAGACAAATTCCACCCCAACGTAAAAATTAATTGTAACGTGACGTTAGTTAAACCTAAAGAGAACTATGCCAAATTAGAAGATGACTACGGCTTAAAGGAGGTGTGCATTTGAATATACATATAAATCACGAACAAATATTGAATCCATTTAATTAACTTATAATTTTCTTGTATCTCTTTTTATTTTAGAATTGCAAAAACACAGTCGAAGTGCACACCGTTGAAGGTAACCATCGCACATTCTTGTTAGAGGAGCAATCTCTTAAAACAATTGAAAAAATATTGGAACGTTTAATTGTGTAAAGCGACACAAGATTAGTTATATTATATATGAAGGCATGACGTCATTTTTATCATAAAAATTAAAACAACTAAAATAATTATGTATTGCATAGGTATAAAATATCAAAACTAGAGAAAATTAACGCACACACATATACTTATTTAGTTAGCGAAGTAAATAAATGTTATTAAACGATTTGCTTATATATATTTATAGAGTTGAATATATGTCTCAAGATTTTTTTAAAAAATTTATTGTTCTACATTTTAAAAACACAAAAAATAATTTTGGCATATGCATAAATAACTGAATTATAACTGAATCAATAACTAGATATGGGTATACGCAGATTATAGAACACAGCTACATTAATATATTTAGCGAGTTACTGCACCTTTCACCTAAAAATGTATTTTGTATAAACTCATGTTTAATTGCATTTATAAGAATAAAAGAAAATTTTATATACTTATATTAAAAAACTTACAGCTGACGTCTTGTATTGGTCGTGTCTATACTAAGTCCGAATTGGGATACAGCCAATATGACACCTAGTCAGTCAAGCATTTATAATCGCAGAACATTCCATGATAAATACTATATATTTATTTAATTAATTTTATATAATTCTTATTGCAAAAATTTAGAGTATAAGTGTGTAAAATGTTTTAATATATATTTTTTTTTGAATTTTAACTCGAATATTCAAGAAACTTTAATTAGTTTAATGTTATATATGAATATATATAATTATATGCATATGTATCATTTTTAGTACCAAATATATGCTAGTTGTGTGATTGTATATCTTTTGTGGTATATATATATATATATATATATATATATATTTCTATATGTTTAAATACCTAAAAATTTATATATTTTGGTGGAAACTATGTTTAAATTTCAAGAGTTTTTATTTTATTTAAGAATTTGCCTTTAAAGCATTATATGCTTTTAAAATAATTAAACTCACTTGTTATAAATTTAGTTAGTATCATTACTTTAAAAATAATTTTAATTAATTGATATTTTTGAAATAATTAATATTAATTACAAAATTTGTTATAATTTTGTATTTGATATTCCAAACAGACTTCGTCGGCATTTCGAAGAAGAAAACAAAACTTTTTAGTTTGTAGTTGTTTAAGAAGCACCATGAAGAATTTATTGTATATTAGTTAAAATTATAACTGTGTACACAAATATATATATGAATATTTTTTTTTGGTAGTATTTGAAATACTGAAAAAAATTATTATTGGTTGAATATTGCAAATGAATAAAAAAACATAAATGTTTAAAATGTCTGCATTTTTATTTTATAAGAGGGTTAAAGATGATAATGGTGCATTTGATTTAATTATGATGATATATAATTTTAAATTGATGGTTGGTTTTTTCAACAGCTACTATAAACGCACTTATTAGATTTTTGAAAAAAATTTTGTTTTAAGTATTTTTATTATTAAGTATTGTTTTAAGTATTTGACATTCTTGCACTGTGTAGCAATAGGCGCAATAGGCGCAATAGTCGTCTTTCTTGTAGGCGGCGTTTCCTAACTTTTTAAATTTTCTGTCCGATACTTCCGTAAATCAATTCTTATGTATTTTAAAAATGCCTCGTTACAAATATGAGGCATTCCAACGGATTGAACAACCTTAACTAAAAGGAACTGCAAAAATTATCTGCTACTACCAAATCTATTTACACAATTTGGTTATCGTTCATAGTTTTGTGGGCACTCAAAATTCAAAAAATGTTAGACATTTCTTATCCAATTTCTATATTTCTTACATTAAATTTCTTGTTGAAGTATTCTCTTCAGATATTTGGCAGATCAAAAAATAATAAAGTGATATCGCAAATACCCTCAATACAACTGCAAAAAGAGATTTTTAGTGATACCCAAAACTTGACGTGTTAGAGAAATACTAATTACCAATTTGAGACTAGCAGCCCAAAAATGATCATTTGTCCCTAGTTTTATGGTTTTTTATATTGAGAAATTTGTTAAAATGTCATCATTCATTAGTATACTATGAACTTTAAAGCTTTGTTAATATAAGTAAGTATATTCAAATTTCATAAGAATAATTTGAGAATTAGTTATAATATTATTGCGTTAAGGTTCTAGTCACTATACATCCAATTTGGGTAATTATAATCCTAGAAACTTCTCCAAAAGTATCTTATTACAAACTTTATAGAGGCTTTAAAAAGTTTACTTTATAGTTAAGAGAATAGTTTAAACGTTCTGGATTAATCGAAAAACACACCCAACTATTACAATTATTATGTGGGTGCTCTCCACATACACATAAGCATAAACATAAACATAAACAGGAACAGGAACAGAAACTTATATATTATACAGACAAGTCAAGCTATTTATAAATTAAAAAAGATGGTGGCAATACAATAATATATACATAAAACAAACAAATAAGATTTTGTATATTAGGAGAATACACAAATCTTACAGAATTTGTAAAATTATGTTAGGGACAGTATAGTTAATCGTGAACCTTAGCAGCTGTTAAACAAAAACATGTAGTAAGTTGGCATGTCTCCATGACTTGATTTGGCTTGAATTCTTTAAAAACACATATAATACAGCACAAAAAATCTTTAAAACAGCACTATTAATTTCATTTAACTATTTTCATTGCACATTATAAAAATAGTATACAATGTAATATGATTGTGTTGTTTAGTTGTAGGAGAATTCGGTTCTTGATTTGAATGAATCGTATTGTTGAAATTTTAATATTGTATAAACTGTTTATTCGAATTATAGTTGGCTTAAAATAGACTTTTGCTTTCTGGACTTTTAAACTTCATCAGTTTGTATGATTGTATTAATCAATTATATTTTTGTTAATTACCAACGGGTTTTTTGAATTTAAAAGTATATGAAGGAAAAATTCTAAAAGATCTCATAACATATTTTTTATTACGAAAACATTTAGCACATATCGAACATATTTTTTTAAGTGTAGATGCAGACTTTCTAAATTAAACGCCAGAGAATTTAATATATCTGAACGTGATTGTTCACCTCACAATGGACTCATTTAAGAAATAGAAAGATATATTTATGTTTTAATTATTTTTAGTTCCAGATAATAGAGTTTATTGTTTTATTCAATTTCAATTTATATTAAACATTTGAGATTTGATTTTGTAAAAAAATAAAAATTTGCCTAAAATTATGCTTTAAAATGTGAATTAAGAAAAAAATTAAATACCCTTATCAGAATGTTATTTAAAATTCGTAAACAACACCTCTACATACTTTAAAGCGCATTCTAGCAGTATTGAGAGTTAAAAAATTTTGCTTAAATTCCGAAAGTTTTTATTAATATTATATTTAAGTTGAATAACTAAAAGCTTTGGTTGCAATTTAAAAGTTGACAAACCATGTTTGTATTCATAGATCTGTCTAGGTAAATTGAAATCCATAGGTGATAAGAACAATTCGCACTTTACGTGTAGACAAATTTCTACACTGTGTAAGGTATAGAAAAATAAACTTAGAAAGTTTTAGCTTTTAATTGCATCTGACTTAACCAAAGACTAGGTTACGGTCAAAAACTTTTGGAACATTGGAACAGTATACAGAAGGTCCAAATGGCCTGTCAATATGGCAACATGGTTTCATGAAAGGCCAAAGTAAATAAATGCTATAACAAAAGTGCATAATATAGCCTAAAATGCGCTGGATGGGAAAAGATGGAGAGGTGACAGTAAAGAATACTGAGCTGTGGTCACGCTGGATATCAAAAATGCTTTCAACTCAGCGGACTAGAACGCAATAATAAAAGCACTATCAAAACTGGAAATACCGGCATATGTTATCTACTTAGAATGATCGTAAGCTACGTCAATGACCGCATTCTAATGTATGATATGATGGGTGGTGTGAAGACATATATAGTGATGGCAGGATTTCCACAAGGCACGGTTTTAGGCTCCATTCTCTGGAACGGAATGTATAATTGTGTATTTAATGTACAAAAAACCAGCTGGAGTGCAGTTGGCGAGCTTTCTATCAAATCAAGCTCGGTAACTAATTATCTGGAGGTCAAAATAGATCAAAGGTTTAAATTCAAGGAACTTATGAAGTCTGCCGGTGACAAAGCAATTAGAATCGGTGTAGCAATTGCAAGATTAATGCGAAACATTGGTGATCCAAGATATGCAGGCCGAAGACTTTTGGCATCAGTGTCTACTTCAGTAATGATGTATAGCGGACCAATATGGTATCCTGCAACTTGCTGCATATCATATACAAGATCTTTGCTGTCAACTCATAGATTAGTTTCATTAAGGGTATATTGCGGGTTTCGTACAGTTTCCGAAGTAGCTATAAACGTAATTGTTGGACGCATACCAATACACTTACAGGCAAAAGAGGCAGCAGCTCTGAAAGATCTCAAATCACAAGAGAGCCGAAACTACAAAGATGAGATACAAAGTCAAATATACGCGCAGTGGCAACATCGGTGGATTACATCAATAAAAGGAAGATAGACATACAATCTTATTTCATCACTTGCAGCCTGGACTACAAGAAAATATGGTGAACCTAATTACTATGTTACACAGTTTCTCAAAGGACATGGTTGCCTCTGAGGATAACTGTTTAAGTATAAACATGCTGATGACCCCTTTTGTTTGCATTGTTATGAAGCGGTAGAAAGCATTGAGCATATACTGACAATTTGCATACATTTTATACGTGCTAGAGAAGCATTAGAAAGATTAATGAGTAAGCATATTACTTGTTATAGAGTCGTACAATACATGTTGTCCTCTAAAGATGCCTGGAAATAAGTTAACCACATTATTACAGCAATCATGCAACAACTGCAACGAGACGAACGAGAACACCAAAGGAGAGTGTTTTCTCTCTCTCTCTCCTTTTCATCAAAGTTGAGAAATAGAGCGTTGGTGCTCGGCCTGTCCTCGCGAAGTAATATCTAGTTGGCGGTCCCGCGAGACGTTTTCTAAAGGGCAGCGTTATTTATAGGGGTTAAGGCTTAGTTCGTAGGCGTACTGTGTCGCAAGTTCGACATATGCAAGAGTATCGTACCTGCGTAAACCCGCGTTCACTTAGTAATTGATTCATTTGGGATTTATTGAAAAGTTTTTGTAAATATGTATCGCTGATAAGTTATAATTAAGAAATCTTATTATTTAAGAGAGATAATAGAGTATCACCCCGATTATCGCATGTGCTAAATTTTTGTCTTTGCTTCCTACCATTGGTGAACAAATAACAATTAGTAGATACAGCAATAGACTCTTCATACTCGTATATTAGCGTAATGACCTTCTACTTTCATTTCACCAATCTCAAGATGTACATTGAACCTTGATGTGCGATAATAATCTTAATTATTTCTTTGTATTTTTTTCTGTATACGACAAAATCATCTGCATAGCATTTCAAGAGAGGGTTTTTAAGTGGGCTTGGAACCAGATGTAATTAGTTTCATTCAGTAAAATCTTTGATTCAGTATGTGAAGTTCAAGTAAATTTCGTTAAATTTATCTGTTGCACTCACAACAATATGTCTAATGATGAATGAATAATAACGTCCACTGACCTTAGAGCTTCGTCTAAAGAATGAGAGTATCTTAAATAATGTGAAAGGCCATTTTTAGTTTAAAATTAGGTTACTTCTAAACGTTTTATTATTTAATCAAAACATACTGCTGAATTGATTTTTAGAATTATGAAATTAGCGATAGTCTAAGTGGGTGACGACTATCGCTAATTTCTTTGAATGATTACCTACAGATATTTTCAGTAACTTACATGCAGAATACTTCACGTGCTATGTTTCCATGTTGGAAAATGTCTGCCTAAAAGTAAAAAATTTGTTTCTTTAAACAGTAATCAGTATAGCAAATAATCACCAATTATAATAATAGTTTTGATAAGAAACATTCTGATTAGGTCTATGAGGGGCTATGCTAAAATGTATCTGTATATCTGTAGAATACTTAAAAATATTCGTTCTCTGTGTTGGTGTCCCTATTTATTTTTAAGAAATATTCAAACAATTATTGAGACAAGCAACAGGGGTAGCCAGGAAATTTTTTTTATAAATTCATCATATTAAGTTATCAATAATATTGAGCATTTAAAATATAACAAAATTTTAGTTTAAGATGCTAGAACTCTCATAAGATAAGTCCAGATATATTATAAAAGATGTGCAGATATCTTAAACAAAAAGTTTTTTGGAATATCACGAGAATATTTTTTAGAAACTTAAGTATAAAAATATTAACACAGATTCGTTACATTTTTTTTTTACATAAAAACTTGGTTTAATTGAGTTGAGTTTACTCTATAGTAACAAAATTTAGAAATAAGTGAAATTTCAGTAGTCTTTTAGTGGGATGGGATCAAGTAAGGCGAACAATTATTTTAAGAGACAGTATTCTCAATGGGATTTAAGGTAAAGTATATAAATTAATATTCAAAAAAAAAAATTGCTTGATATATCTCTTTTTAAATGATTTATGCAGTTTCCTTCTTATCCTCAATGCCACAACTTCGACAAAAGTCATAACAGGGTAGACCCAGTTTCAAACCATGTCTTTCTATTATGCAGTGGCCTATCAGCACTGATACCGTAGTGCTGAGCAGGTTCTGTCTTAGTTGAAGCAGCTGACTGTTACGTTTCTTGTCCAAAATAACCAGATCAACCTAATCTGAAAGCAGAATTCTTCAGACCAGTATTGCTTTGCTATGCTCAGATAATTTTGTTTAATTGCAAGTTTGTCTGAGTGAATGTCAGAGAGAAGAGTGTCTGCCTTGGAAAGCTCGTCTACCGTATAATTGCCCGAGATGTCTTTATGTTCAGGAATCCATGTGAGTTGGAAGTCACATAGACATGTTTCAGAAATTGCTAATTAAAGTCAACAAAAACGTAGAACTTCTTAAAATGCTGACAAAGTCGTAACAGGTGATAAAACCTAGATGTATGGGTATGGCGTCGAGTTCTTTATCTTCTCTTCTCACTGTATTTCTCAATTGCAGCGGTATTGTGATTCATGTGTTCATGATATATAATCGGTCATAAGATACACTAAATGGCAAATATATACATGATGCACTATATACAATTCAAATAAAAACGGCAGAATTGTGGCACAATCACTTATAGAACTTCCATTACGATAGTTTTATTGTTAATATTTATAAAATAAATTCGTTTTTTTTTTCCTCAGTCACTGCAGTCACCGCATTTGACTCTATTTGACTCTATTTGACTTCCTTTTACTTTCTAGGTTGAAGAGAATCATTAAGTAACAAAGTTATGACACCATTGATGTGATAAAAGTAGAATCCTTCAAGCAGTTGAAGGCTAAATTGAAGAACACGTTTCAGATGTGATTTCAAGTTTGAAAAAAGCATTGTCAAAAATATATTATAAGAGTTTTGTATTCAGGGGCAGTAAGAATAGAAGATAATATCATAGTTTAAAAGTCATTCAATTCGCTAGGATCAAGTAGACTTTTATAATTTCGACAAAATTCAATGCGCGAAATATAGAGGAATGTAATGGGAGACCAAACAATAGTTGTAATTATTTTTGGAGTATTATTTTAAAAAAGACAAATTTAATGTTGCTTAAAGAAAAAAATGCTCAGTATTTTTGGGTCATATATGATAGAACATGATAACAAAAAGTATTAAACTTTACTAGTTTACAATAATAAATAGGAACAACAGATATTCTATTAATATGGAATTTTCAGATTGCGGTTTCGGAAAATATCAAGTTTAGAACTATGTTAATAGTTCCCAAGGATGTCAATGTCTCTCTTGAGTACTCTTGAAAAATTACAAAAACATACTGTTAGTAAACAGTTAATTGATAATAAAAATTCTACATTTATTTAAGTGATAAATAGCTTTTAAATAAAATATTATTTAAGAAGATTTCATGTCCTATATTTGCGAAAACGTTACAATGGGAGTTTGTTATTATTATTGTAATTACAATCCCATCATAAACATATTATAGTACTCATTATAATATTATAAAAAAAGTTACCTCTTCTTCACAACATGCTCAAGTAAACCATCTGTATATATGTGCGGTTACGAGTATTGTTCAAAGAGAAAACCTTACAAGGTGTTGATTCTTTGCCTGAATGGCACTGGATAGTAACATAATAAGTGCGTGATCGTTTTTTTTATACTGTTTTCCCGACATCTTCCAGTCTCTGGTTTATTCAAGGGTAACTAAACCATACTTGTGGAACAATGATCTGTAAAGGTGGAGTTTACTTTTTGACAAAATTGGGAGAGTGGCTGTTTTTCTGTGATATCTTTAAGGCTTTCGTTGTTTTTTAGGGGAGAACGAGAACATCCATTTTAAATATGATTCTGTTGTCCGAATGAAAATATTTTAGTAGGAATAGAATGATTGTGATGGAAAAGGCCGTAATGTAGGTTTAAAATGTAGCAATATTGGTAGACATTAATCATTTCTTGGTATTTAGTATTTGGCATTCAGCCCTCGTTAATAGAAAAAGAAAATAAATCGCCATACATAAAGTGTCGAAAATGAGCTTAAGAGTTGTATTCTTAATTGTAATAAAACAACGAGAGTACATGAATGTTTAGGTGAAGCAGTAGTCAGTAATTACAACTGATAAGCCACTGCCAGATAGCCCGCTAGCCGTTCATATACATAATAAGAAGTACTTCATTTCTATTGTTGAATTTTTTTTCTATCTTGAGTTCACTTCGACACTGATTATATGTGGGACATAAACGAATGCTGGCAGTACATCAGCGTCGCGCCTAAAATTGGTTACTTTGTTGAAGAAGCATAAATTTTGGATGAATTTCTTAAACAAATAGTTTATAAGACCTTTTGCGCTTACTCTTTTGGGTGCTAAGAATTTTATATATTTTAATGTATATATTTTGCAAATGTTTGTGCTTTGAGTAATTATGATTTTTATGATCTATGTTTCATATATAAATATATAAAATATAATAATATATAAAATTAAAATTATAAAAAAGAATACATTTTTATTATATTTCGTCGATAAAGAAATATATGATTAAATTATAAATTTAATTCGTTAGACTTTAAAATAAAGCGTGACTACAATTTCGTTTGCCGAAACTACGTCTTTGTATGTAGTTTGGAATTTAAAAGCAAGTATTTTTTAAATAAAATAATTACTAAATCAATCAAAAATTAATTAAAGAAAATACGAGTATAAAACAAGAAAACTAAAGTCCAAAATATTGTGCAGCACTGTAAATGTTTAAATCTAGGTACTAACCGTAGCCCTTTCCTTCAATAGAGTGTGTACATAGTATATGAGTGAACAGACAACAGGGTGGTTAGTATTTAATTTAGTATTGTGCGGGTGTCTTTATATCTACCTTCAGTATTAGAGATTGTCGTCATAAAAGAGAGGTTAGTGTTCCAATGTGAGTAAGTCATGTTTCAGTGCTTTGTCGTGGATGTATACGAAGATCTCTGTGTAATATTGTACATATAACGTACCAGGTGCTTTCACTGTCTTTAGACCGCTTCTAATTGACTTGCTATAAGCTCCATAGTTAAAGAATAAGGTCGGGCTCATTATTTACTTATAATTGAACAGTGAATTTATAATATTTAGCTTGTCACTATTTATAATTGGGAGGAGCTGCTTAAATGTTTATAAAGCAATAGCTTTCTTGATGCGAATGTGAATTTTCCAAAAGAACTTTTTATCCTAAAAATATCTAAAAATACATATATAATTTTTCAAGATATTTTCAAGCCATTTTGAACAAATCATACATAGTACATTATAAAATATGGAAACAATTTACATAACGAACTAATCTAAATATTTATATAGTTCGTGCCTCACCGTGTCATCCATAAGCGATGGTGAATGAAATAAGTGAATAGCACGCAACGTATACATTTTGAATGAGTGACTGCTCAAGTATTTAATATAAAATCGAGTTAAACATTCAGGCATATAACTACAGACAGAGTTTGTTTATTTAAATTTATTTTTTGCTATTATTGGATTTATCATCTTCGCACAACCAGAGTGTAAAGATAAGGATTTTGGGGAGTTACTGAATCAGAAAGAGTGTCTAAAAAGTGTTTAGAATAACAAGTAGTAGTAGTTTTTATTGTTTTTCGTACTGACTGTCTCCTTTCTATTCGTACACCTTGAAGCACATCCAATATTTACAACATTTGTTATTGTTATATAAGTAGTTGTTGTTTGTTTTGTATTGATAAAAGTAGTGAATGAATTATGAAACATACTCAACCGAATATATTTCGAATTAGTGAATTGTTTTGTTAAATAGTAAGCTTAATACATTCAATGTCACGCATAAGCATATATTATATGAGTTATTCGTAAAAAACTGTAAACTAGAAGTAAACGAATAGATTTCGAATTGGTGATATTATGAGCTTTTAAAAAGTTTGGACAGAATGCGACGAACATATGTAGTAGCATCTGATATGTAATTTAATACTATATGAATCGTTGTTAAATAAATTTGGCGGTTAAGCTGTATATTTCTAAAGAAGTATTTTTATTTGTTTCCATATTTTGATCAAATATTTATATTAATAACGTTCTTCATAAATTTCATAAACTTTTGAAATTACTGATGAATTTGCTTCGTATTTGCATTTAATTATTTATATTTATTTTGGGAGTATATGTTTACAATATCTTATATATATATTGTCCGACTGGAGTTGATGGATTTAGATTTGGGTATACAACGCGCAAATTCTAATGATTCAGATTAATATAAGGAAAAATTTTTTCATTTTCGAATAAATGTATGGATCAGACTTTATTTTCAATTGAAGACCATACAAACATTTAAAAAACTTAGTAATTTCTCAAGAACTCTGTGTGAAGGGTATTTAAACTATGGCAAACTATTGGTAATAATTTGGTTCACAACATGGAAAAATTTATAATCTAAATATAAATAAATCTCTAATATAAATAAATTTATAATCTAAATTTCCATTAGAAAAAATAAATATTAAATAACTGATTTCTTACAAACAATGTTTGTAAGCATAATTAAAGTTTAACGTATGTTAATGGGGATAAGCATACGTAACAAGTGATTGGGACTTCGTTGAGATAAGTGAGAAAAAGAATGAGAAATCTCTTACACTTTATCAAATTGCAGCTCGTGTTTTTATTGGAGTACTAATGAAACACTGCAATATTGCGCCGAGGCTTCAAAGGTAACGTATTCTGGTAAATGTACTGTGCAGAAGTTGTCTTGAAAAAGAAGAGGGGGAGTTCATGAATCAGTTTCCATATCTTTGTTCAAGAGTAAAAATGTACCGACTACACTGTCTAGGAGATCGTTTCTTAACCGGTCTGGTGAAGATAATAAGAGTTGAATTATCAGACCTTTAATATGTTATTTGGAGAATTATGTAATTTAAAAAGTATAGTACATGAAGTTAAGAACGGTTAAGAACGGACAATTTAAAATTAAGTAAAGTGCAGTGTATCAGAAGAAAAGTTAAGATAATCGTCATGTAATTCAGTTATTAACTTTACTATTTTTCCAATAAATTTAAATTAAATATATGTTTTATATAGCACAAAAAAAAACTTCATTTTCTTTAAGGGGATTTCCTAAGTAGTTCCAACTGTTATCTGTCAGATACTGCTAATTATGAAAGTCATAAAGTTCCATATTTTAGGTTATTTTTCATCAATATGTGAGTTACTATACATGTCGCTCTCCAACATTCTGTTAGTAAATTTAAAACAGCTCAATTGTTGACAGAGCCTTATCAATGTCGAGTACTCTTAATGTTTCGATTAAGCATAGTGGTAAATATATTTTTTCGGTATAGGCATGATTGGCGTCACGCTAAGGTAGGGTGTGAGAAAAAACAGTCTTTTTATGACTGTGCAAGACCTGTGCAATACTTAGTATAAACTTCCGATGACTTGTGATGTTTACACAAGTTTTATAAGTTTTATCAGTTTAAATCCTCGATCGGTTTAGCTACAAATTATTAGATCGGTATATGGCTCATGTAGAGATTAAATTTAGGGGGCTCACAACCTCAGGCTTGCAAATCATACATCGATTAATAATAATTTTCATACCAAGGAAGGTCCCAGCATTTATTTTCATACATCTAGCTGCTTGATATTCCATACGGTTATCTCGAACAAATTTAACCAATCATATGGTTAAAACATTGTTTAGTATAATCTTTTTTATCATTACGGTAATCATTGAAACGTATCTCCTGGATGTGAAAACAAAAATACTTTATCTCATCGTTTTATTAAACAAAGCAAATAAATATGCTTTGACTATGACATTCTGTGTTTAATATATTAGGAATATATAATTCAAAAGCGGCGTGTAAAAGATATCTCCTGCTTTGTAAGTTAGTAGTACTATGGTAAGCGATGTAACGTTAGATTTTGGTACTGAACAGTACAGTGGGTTAAAATAAGATGCTTTTGCAATTATACCTTTGAATGTTTTGTGATTGTACAAAGAAGTTATAATCAAAAAACTTGATGAATTTGATCCAAGATCTGTACTTACATGACATGATCCATTGTGAGTTTTTCCTATTGCTGCAGCTAAGATATTCCTATTTCACTTCCAGAAAAATATTTTAAATCGAATTTTTTATATTGTTTTTAAGATTCTGGATACTTTTCTCGCTGAATGTAGTTTATTTTCTTTTTTTAATATTTTAAAATGATCAAAATGTTTTGATTTCCTTTTGAGATTCGTTAGATAAGATGTATTAAAATAATGTACATGTGTGACATCTGATATCAAATGGTGGGTTCATCAAATATTACACACATTCGAGCAACAACAAATTTCCAAATTTCCAAATTCCAAAGTCAAATTCGGTTGAACTTATAACAAATTTACTATGCGTCAATGTTTTTAGCAATAAATTACAAAAATTGTGCCATATTCCAATTAATTTTAATGCTTGGATTTAATAAATTCATATTAAAAAATATTTCAGTTGAATATTTGGTTTGCTCTAATCAAAATTCCTTAAATTTTTTAATTATTCATTTTTGTTAAGTTAATTAACAAAACCTATAATTTTAGGCAAACTTAATTAATAAATAAAAACTTAAAAAAAAAAACAAATATATAAAATATAAACTAAAATAAAAAGAATGAAATAAAGTCAATGTCAATCTTTTATTTAATCGACTTCCATTTGATCTAACAAATCGTGGCTGAGTCCAATCTAGCTGCGTTTATCTTATCAGGCATTTGAAGTTCAATTCTGTCGCAAAACTTATGGATTTTGTTTAAAACTTTTACTTTCATATTTTGGCGGTAGTTTTCGATACTGAAAAAATATAAACAAAAGTATAACAAAAAATATTTTGTTATAAACAAATATTTTTAATCCACGCACTCGTTATCATTTTATCATATCGCGTTATCGACGAGGCGCTTTGATTTGTCTTTGCTCTGAGTTTGTAGATACTTTCGACGCGTCAATTTTAAAGACCTTCGAAAGCGTTTAACCATTTCAATTAGCCACGTTTAAATGCTTAACATATGTTTATTTTTCATTTAGGAACTTTTACACATTCGCAGATTAGTGTATTAGTGTATTTAATGCTTAGTGTGACGCATTAGTACAGGATTTCTTAACCTTATGTAGTGGGTAGATCAAAAAAAATTATAAAAATGTTCGAGGGTGAAAATAATGTCTAATATGCGAGAATGTTAAAGACATCTCTAGATAAGATTGATAATCGCAAAAATTTAGGGCGTCACATTACATATAAAATGTAGAGCTTTAAGTCTACTGGGTAGTGAAGTTTGAAAGTTTATTTCCAATAACCCAATCATGAAACAAATAACAAATAAGTCTTATGAATAAGTTTTTCCCGTCTTTGAATAAAAAATAAATAATAATATATTATTTCCTTTCAAGAAGACAACCAAATTGTTTTGAAATATGTTAATACAGTATCGACTTTTATGAGCATAAAAAAGAGGCTAACAGAGTATTTCGAATCTCAAAACGTTTTATTTTCTTAACAGCTAATATTAAATCTATCTAGCATAATTGTATGAAAATTTACTGGTGATTTATTTCTTTAATTCTCCTGACCAAATATCACGTTAGGCATAGAAATAGTTAGTAAAGTAAAACGTCAAGTGTTGCTAACGTTAACGTTCACGTCTTGTATCTTTTAAGCTGATATGTGATATCTTCAGCTTACAAGATACATAATCGTTCATTTGGTGATTTGTGCTCAATTTTTCGTCACATTTTTCAAAAACTTCCTGTCATGCGTCATCATTTACTCATTCAACATTTATTCATTTGCTTTCTATTCACTATGATTGCAACACACAAACACACAAAAAACTATTTTAAAGTTTGAATACTTCAGTCTACTCTGTTGAACTCATTTAGCACACGTCATAATGAAAATTCAATGATTCCATAAAAAGCGTAGATCCAATATACTTCTACTCGTAAGAAAATGGTTGGGAAGCCCTGCTCTTAATCACACTTCTTTGTAATTAGGTGAGTTTAAAATTTGAATTAGCAACCAAACTAATTTGTTTTGTTAATTATTTAAGAGCTTTAAAATGTATTTAATATCACTTGGTTTATTGCTAAGGTAATTTTTGTTGAACTTATCAGTTATTATTGAATATAATTATTTCTTTTTCACGTAATAAATAAGAGAATAAATAAATATGTTTGTCTATGTGTTTCGCTTAATGTTCTTAATTGGATATTTAAACAAGCTCGCCAAAGACATCTTTTAATCAACTACTTGAATTTTGAATATAATATATTGCTATAAGTCTAATATTAAATTATTATGTATCTTTAAGTTATTTGGAAAATACTAATAGTAAATAAATCCTTTAACTTATCAGTATTTGTTAGTATCTTCAGTATCTGCCGATCGTGAAAAGAGCATCGTATTCACAGATCAGAGCATGAATAGATCGATGGATTGCTTAAAAATTTTGGCGGATCAGTAAGAAATCGTAAATGATACTAGTTCGGAATTATGTCAGTTTGTCGAGCAACATATAAAATTTTTTTTTGCATATGTACAAAATGTGATAAATGAGAGACAAAGGCGAAAGACACTGTAGAAGTAAAGCAAATGAAAGATTAAAATTGGTATACGAATAAACCCGAATTGATAGAGCTAAAAATTTTATTTAGGTTGCCTACTGTGTAAACAATTGATGAAAGATGAACAATGGAAAATCATACAACTAATCACTTCTTGAAAATGAACGAACTCAATAATTTTAATAAATATTTAAAAATTTGATTTTATGTAAATATTTATGAAAGATTGTTTTAAAGATTTTTTCTACATTTTTAAAGCGACGAAGATTTGAAATCACTGTAAGCGTACGTAACTGTCCCCCTACTGCGAATTCAATTCGCTGATCCCACAAATACCCACATAGTATAAGTACTGCGTTTATTTTCATCTATTCTTACAGATGCTTATCCACCCCCGCTCTTAGCTCAAATGACATTATTTGGATTATAATCTGATGTACGAGTATACTACATATTGCGGCGCAACGTGAAATATGTTTGCTTCATGTTCGATATTACTGATGATGATAGGCGAATCGGATACAAAGAGATCCATCTGTGCTTACTTTAATTTGCTTTTAGTTGAATGTGTGCTAAAATTGTTCTGATTGTTTTAAACACCTTCACTAATACTAATTGAAATAAATACAAATACTTGTACATTCACTGATGTCATGATTGCCACAACATTTATCGCAGTTATCATCTATGATAGACGCCCTACAGATGGTTTCGTTGTTCCCTAACAATCATTTGACAAAATGTCTTATAGTGGTGATAAAAGGGTTATAGTCAGTACGGAGCCCTACATCGTCATCATTGATGCATGTCTTACTGATTCTGATATAGTAAATGGTAAAAAAAATAAATATTGAATGAAAATTGAATAGTAAAAAAACTTTTGTACACCGTCATTATTGAGTCATTATTGAAATGATTTTAACAAAAAATAGTCACAATTTAACTTTGAGTATCCATAGAAATATTTGTAATTAATTTCCACTCCTTGCTTATGCTATTGCATCAAGAACCACTGTTTTGCCTTCTTTAGAAAATTATGTAAGTACAGGGTGGTCCAACTGAAGTGTACCCATTTACAAACTGCAATAACTTTCGATCTAGTAACAACTCTACGTCCAGTACATTATAACGGTTACATCCACAAAAAGTTGCAAATAGGTTCGGCATTTGGTTGAATTGTTTTATTCATAGATTTTTTTTTAAAGGTTTTATTTTAAGTGAAAAACTAATTTCCAACAACGATGTATTAGTTTTTTTTAAAGCATTTGGTAATGTGGATATGAGTAATGTTTATTTTTAACTGAACGATGCTACCAGTCATAAATGTTTTTCTGAATGGAAATGGTTTTTTTCTTTGGAATTATTTGAAATGAAAGTGCATGGGTGAAGATAAAGAAATACTGTAATGATGTCGGAATCAGTGAATACATTGAATGCACCCAAAACTTTTTATCCTTTCTATTACACAATAATTGAAGTACATTCAATTTTAAATGCAACAGATATTTGTCTATACCAGCATGTGGATTATTTTTAATAGATTCTTAAGTAATATGGTTTTTTAAATTGAATTGTATTAGTTCAGAAAGTTGAAAATTAAGACCTACATCATTTTAATAACATATTAAAATGTTGTTCATAAAATTTTTTAAATCGATCTATGTTTTACCGTTTCTTAACCATCAGTCGGCAAAATAAGATCTTATTCTAACTAATAGCCAGGCAGCTATCAAAAACTCAATTTTCATCAGTTGATATGAAGATTGATGACGGAGTACTTTAAAACGCTGAATATGCTTTTCAAAAATAATCAGGTATGCATTTTATGGACTCTAAGTTGTGTGAAAATTTTCGACAACAAAATGACATAAAAGTCTGCCAGATAATACTGCTTCCATAGACTGGAGCCAATCTATGGCTTTCTCATTCATTTAAAAAGAAAAGGACAAATATACACAGCTGTACTGGAACAATTTTATTACAATACCGCAATTAAAATCGATTTATAGTGACTTTCCAGCTAAACCTATTTAAAAGTTGAATGCATTTAAGAAAAATTGGCTTAAGAATCAATACAGAAATTCTGACCGCTCACTGTAGATTGAATTGTTACATTACAAAACTGGCAAATTACTTTCCGAATTTATAAAATTAGAGATTCATGTGAATTATAAATAAAAATTTTTAAAAGATATTTAACTCAAAGATAAAGATCTCTACGCATAAAAAATAAGTATCTGTATAAATTTAAAATAAAGACTTCCTGGTTTGTGCAAAATAGATATAATATTTTAGCGATTCGCATTATATTTTGGACTGAAAATTATTTAGGCAATCATGGGCTTCATCAACTTTTACGCCTAAAGTGACATAATTCAAAGAATAAATGACTTAAGCAACGTCACCATCTTAAAAACAGGTTTTATATGACAGAATATCATATCTGCTTTGTAGTATAAGAAACGTTTAGTCCGTGGAGAAAATACTGGAACGGAAGCTTTTATCCCTATCGGATATTAGGAAAAACCCAATGGTAAATGTTCTGTATCTCAATCGAAAAACTGATAATCTTCTGTTTGATTAGAGCCAATTACTAGTATAAAAGATATATTACAGTCGCAGTCTTCCACTACACTGTAAACTTCTATTTATCTATTTATTCTGAAGGCAAAGACAAAGTTAAGCTAATTTTAATATACATAAATTATTGTATATATTGTTTATACATTATTCTCGAATTTGTTATTAAAATTAGAACTATGATGTAAATTTGTTTTTATTAGTTTTATAACCAATTCAATACAATGAGATGTAGCTAGGTAAGTGACCATTTAGTAAGCGGGTATTTACAAAGATTAATAAAAAGAAAGATTAAGTATCATTAAGTATATAAGTATAAATGTAGATGCAGTCAAATACTTTCATTTTGTAAATAGACACCTCTTCAACACTCAATATGCTGGATATGAATGTAGCTCATCGGATAGAGATATGTGCAGTGCTTTACCCGACACCGCTCGACTCGATTCGAAGCGGCGCGGCAAGTCGCGTCGCATCGCGTCGCGGCACGACTCGACTCGACCCGACTCGACCCGACCTGACCGACCATCAACCAAGCAATTTCGCCGCAAATGCGTGTGGAATATATAAATTCTCCAAAACATAAAATTTCATACGCGATTTAAGTTTTCTTCTTGTTGATTTCGAACGCTGCGATTAAAATTTTCAAATAAGTGTGCGATCAGTTTTAAGTTTTCCTCGCATCGAGCGAGTTTAATGAAACGAACTTTTACGTGTTTCACTTGAGAGTGTCGCAGCAAAAGATGCCAGAAGGTGTCAAATGAACAGAAGAAATATGTCTACGAAGGTAAAAAAGCTCTAACTATGACATCTCCTTTGCATTTCCGGTTGTCTATATCAAATTAGTGCAGGTGATGGAAATTTAATAAACTTTAAAAGTTTGGTTAAATAGATAAAGTTTAGTGAAGTTAAATTTGTGAAAATTTTTGTGAAATTTTTGACAAGTAAAAGAATAGAAGATTGAACCATTAAAACGCTTGATGAAACTTTGAGCTTGACGCTTTTTATTAAGTTTACGTTCGTTGACTTGCATTCTATATCTTCCGATTTCGCGGTTCCGAACACTATTACTTTTATTACTCATACGTTCAAATTTTATATGGAATATGAATTTGTATATTTGTGTGCTATTAATCTGTTCTTGTACGAATTTACGCAAACGAATTACACTACAAACAAACAATTCCGTAATCCAACAATCACATAAATAAACAATACAAACAATTTAAATAAAAGACAAAAATTACAAAAAGTGATAAATACGAGCACAAAAACCACACTTAAATGCTGAAAAACTCAAATAAAATTATTGGTTGTGTTCTAGCAGTGTTTTAGTCATAATTCTACAATTCTACAATTCTACAATTCTACAATTCTGCCTGCCTTCAAATAAACATTCGATATATGTTGGCCTCTGCGTCTGTGGATTTGTTTAAAAACGACGAGTACGAGTGAGACCCCATCAGAATTCTCTGTTTGGACTGTTCCATTAGTGTACGCGGTTGTAAAACGGCGCGTAATTTTCGTCGTGCACATGATAATGTTTGTGTTGATAACATTTCGAAAGTGAAAATGCGTTGATGATTCGCATAATGGCACTCATCGTCAGATCGGATTTTAAATAAAAGCATCACAAATAAAAATAAAAATTATTGTAAATAATAATAAATGTGAAAATAAAAGAGAAAGTCAGAACATAACAAAAGAAGCGAATCAAAATAAAATAAAATCAAAATAGTCAACATTTAACAAAAGGACAGAGTTTAACATATACAGAAATATTTTATTAAATAAAAATACTAAAAATATTGAATTATAAAGTAAGCAGATTGAAAAGAGATTATAAGTTAAAAAGGTATGCTATATCCTTCAAATACATACATACAACACATTTTAATTGCTCAATGTTCTATTACAAGAGAAATTTCCTCGTTCCATTTATTGCAGCGGAAAGGCAACGGGGTGGATATGTAAAAATAAGAGAAAACTTAACTCGATACATGAACATGTTATATTAGTAGTAACAAGAATTACTTTTATTACAGATTAAGTATACAATATATTTTCGATTTCTCTAAATAACGATATATTCAATGGGTTGTCCACTGTCGAAATATACTTGTACATCCTGTGTAAAAAATATTACGATTAAGAAATACCCACACAAATCTCTTTCTGCATGTTAGGAGTACTTTAAATACCAAGGTGGTAAGAACAGCCATGATAGATTTTTTTAACTATCACGCGTTCTTAACCGAACAGAAAACGTTCAGCCATTGTAATGAGGATTAAAATGTTTCCTGTTGATAAATTCCTGACATCAAAAATGGATAGAAGCTAACAACCGTTTATTCCTGGTTCTAATTAAAGCCGGACGATAATAAAGAATATGACTAAACGTCTCGCTTGTTTTCAAGTAGACACAATACAACACTCATCTTTTTAAACAGACCAACTTTGTAGAGATTAAACAGTCTATGCCACCCTCCCAGTCTGGTAAGCTGCCAACAACTTTAGCAGAGTTTTTATTACGATATAGGTGACATGATTAACTGTAGTTGTACAAACGAACGAGTTCAGATAACTTGGCGGTTACCCTAGTACCATGCAATTAATGACTACTTTCAGTAGAAGTGAATTTCCACGACAATCAGTGTTAAAGCAAATAGAGATACCTTTCGATCTAGTTGAAAGATAGTAGATTATACTCACAAAGTAAGTAAGCTTTTAAATATTTATTTAAATAATTTATTTAAATAATTGTTCTGTCACGAAATGGTTTATTTTTGTTTTTACAAAGCATTTGTTTCTTCAGAGAAAATAGGGTATGATACGAAGACTTTTAAGATATTCTTCGAAAAAAGTCAAATATTTTAGGTAAGTGTGGGAACTCTTCAAAATATATATATATTTATATTATTTTCATTGATGACTGGTAAGACGCAGGTTATCGATTGAATTTCTGCGTTAGGTAAATTGAAAACAATTTTTAAACTAAAACGTTGAAAATTCAATACTCATAATAATAATTTTTCTAACATTTAGAAAACAAATAAAAAAAAATTGTCAGGCGCAATTACATTAATTAGAAAACAAATAAATGGAAATGCTAAATGTTTATTTCTATTTGAGTAATTTACATGATTCATTTAAATGATTGGAATTTAGAATATCACGGATGCAGTGCTATATACTAATTTAATACATGCACATGAACTTATTGCCCATGTGCAGCCTGTTCTATATTTATAAAATCATTTATTAATATAAGATATTACTATATATAATGATGTAAAAACAGTCAATGAAAAGACTCTAATTAATTAGTCGCTTTTGTTAACTATTTGATAGAGAAACAAATTCTATTTGAAATTATATTTACAACAAAGTTGAAGTTGATAAGTGTGTGTTCGTGTATTTCGTCAAGTTTGAGATAGTTAAGCCCTGTTTACACTTACTTTCGTCAGCAGTGACATAAATTCACAAATTAATAATAGACTTTTTTAATTTGTCCGCTAAGTACATATGTTACATATCTGCACTAAAAGACTTTGTAAAATGAAGGTGTATGAAATAGGTGAATGGCGTATGCGACTCCATGCCTATTTCTATCAGTTATACGGCGAAGCAGATATCGATAGACACATTAAATTCTTTTGATTGAGATGGATATAACATGAACTCAAACCCTACATTTAACAAAACATTTAAAGTGAAACCCTGGAAAGCAAGAAGTTGAGGAAGCTCGCTGACAAAAGTTCCTAAAAACTGGTTGGTAGCAACAAAGGACAGATATAGATAAAGGAAACTTCTTGAGACGCTTATGACCTGCTCAGGACTGTTCCATAGATGTTAATCTATAAATAAATACAAATTTTACAAATAAACACATTTTTGTGGTGGTATTACTGTGGTAATGTTTGCTATTATGTAATTGTGATCAAATTAAAATTTAGTAAATCGCAATAAATTAATAACTAATAAATAAATAATAAATAATTTCAAAATTTTATATAGTATGTATGCATTGTAATTATGTTTTAATTAACATTGCAACAGAATATTAAAAACGTTGGATTGTGTATGTTTAGCAACATGCATTGAAACAAACATCTATTGTTTCGTTCGTCCATCAATGTGTCAAAGAAACATGCTGCTAGCGTTCAGCTTGGATTTTTTGATATTTTAAGCTAATTTTTAAAAATGTACTCATAATCTCTTATTTATAACTTTTTTCGTAAAACTTACTAGATATATTTATAATAACATAATTATTTATGTGGTTCATTTAATTATACTAGTTTACAAATAATTAAAAGTTTTATTTTTCGCAGAATTCGAAAATCACAGAGACTTTTTTCTCTGTGTATCGTTTTCGAGTTATTTGCAAAAACCCGTTATTTTGACTTTTTTCAAAACATCACCCAACACATATACTCCATAACTTTTTTTTGTGAAGTTACCACATACAATAATGTATATCAAATTAAAGGTGAAACTTGTAGAAATATTTTAAGCTACATAACGTTAATGTGTACTTCCCTATAGGAAATATGGGTCTCATCTTTGGAAATTTTTGGCTGCAAACTAGTGTTATCTACAAACTAAATTCATTTAATTGAACTTACTTCTATTACTTGAGTTGCTATCTGCACATGAGAATAAATATTTTTGTTTTTTTACCATCAATAATTTTAAATTAAAACTAGACTTTTATTAAACTTTTTTGATGATTAGCTATAAAATATATATACAAAAATTTTATATGACATTTTAAGGGACTTGAAATAATAATGATATTATAATCAAGCAAATTAATATTTCTCATTATTAACTATAAAGTCGTTTGTCTTATTCACTTGACTAATAGTCCTACAAACATTTTTTTTCAAAAATACAAGATAGGTCTTTCTGGAAAAATGTAATTTTGCCTCTGCTTGGAAGCGGATAAGTCTTCCAGTAATATTCTTAGTGAAAGTGGAATACTAGACCATAATTACCTACTCTCATCTGATGTTAATATATGAACCAAATAACTATTGTTTGCATTAAAACTTTGTTGATTCGATTTTATATTATTTAATGGAAAAATCTTTTACAATGAAGCTCAATGAAGCTGAAATTAAAATAAGGAAAACTCATATACTGTACATGAAACACTGTTACATCTTCGAAAATAATAATTTGGATTGATTTATAATCTACAATTACTTGTCCATGAACCTTTCATGGAGAACACTTTTTTATTGCAATAAATATAAGCTTTCGACTTGCACGATAAGCGGCACTGCTGTATGTTATGTACTTGTATTTATGGTAGTAGGTAGGTGCTACTTAATTATTTTGATTTATTTAGAGAAGATAATACTAATGTGTTCAACCAATATGTGGATAATGTGATATAACTTCATACGACTTTTGTCTTTGGTGTTAAGTTCAATTATTGGCATTTCCCAATAAACCAGAAACATTCAATTAACTTGAATTATTCGTGTTGTGATTAAAATAGGTGCTTATGAGAAAGAGTAAAATAATTTTGAGTTCCTCTTGGTTTTTCAACATTTAGTACAAATCCAATATGGTTATTGTATTTCAAGTTGGGCATTCTCATTTTCCTAGAGATCGTTAGAAATGACGTACCTATCTCTGTTTTCAACAGTTTGCTAATAATAATTGGATTTCACTATTAGTTGGTCTGGCCTTGTACAACAATATCAAATCAAAGGAACTTAATAAAAGGCACTAAGTTTTTTCTGCCAGGTTGATTTTAATTCTTTCAGTAACCTGGTATATAGAATCACACGCAGAGAAACTGCGCCCTTCCTTTAAAAGTTTTTGTTGAATTTGCGGACATTTTGGCTGCCCCGCTTTGGCTAACAGAAGAAAAAGATTTTAAGGAAAGTTCCTTCAGTTTTTCAGACGGCTTATTGGTAAAAATAAAACTATATAAATTAACCTGAACAGAGAGACGGAAGGGTGTCTGCGAATAGCCAATGCAACCAACCAATTATGTCTTTCTCGTATTTAGTTTGATTCATGCGCTTTTAAAAAAATCATCAGTTTTTACAAGAACTTATGAAGACTTGAGAAGTAAATGTGTTAGTGTCGCAATTCTCTAAGACTAACTTAGTCTCATGATAGATTTTTTTTATTTATTAACAATGTATTTGACGCCATTTATAATAGTTTTCATGACATTTATCAGTTTATTATTAGCTCTTAAATGACTTGAATAAGAAATTCTCTCTTTGTGGAATCATATGTAGGTTTAAAATCAATAAACATACATTAGATACTGATATTATATTTGAACCCTTTTTCTAGTATGTATGAAATAATAAAAATATGATATATCTTTGATTTGCCAGAAGCTATTTAGATATTGTCCGACTCCACTGATTATGTTTTCTTTTTTTTTTTTATTAACGATTCTTTTAAAATAAAGAGAAAAATCGTTTTAATATTGCACCTAGTACAAACAACAAATAAGAGGTACTAATAAGCATTTTGATTTGAATATTTTAGGTAAAAACGAAGCTATTTTGCTACTCGCTGTTCATTAGCAGACCTAACTGTTTTCCTTTTTAGCCGTCTAGGTAGTGCAACCACCTGCAGAACACTGGATGCTGTAACGTTGACATGTGTTTTCAATCGCTATTTGTGAGCAATGGCACACCTTTTTGCCACATCGTCGACTGTTGGCATGCCATCGTCACGGTGGAGATCACTGTTTCTAATGTAGTATGGTGCAGTTACGATATAACGTAGTACTTTATTTTGAAAGCGCCGGATAGTGCAATGTGTTTCTTGCTAGCACAACCTGCCGATGAGGTGATAAAATTTGTTTAGTTTTAGGTCAAACTCTTCTTGTTTTTTCTTAACATGCCCTTTCCAGCGCAGCTTGGCGTCGAGCGTAATGGCCAGGTATTTGGCTTCGTTGGCGTGAGGAATTTTTGTGGCATCGATATGTATTGGAATATAGTTATAATTTCTCAATGAGAAGACTATATGTACAGATTTTTACTTGTTTAGCTTGATTCTCCATTTTTTTGCCCATGAAGCAATTTGGTTGACTGTGTGTTGTAGATTAACCGTCGCGTCTTCTATATTGTTTTCGATCACTAGAACCGCAGTATCATCTGCAAATATTGGTGTAACTAGTTGGTTTGAAGAGGGTAAGTAGTGTGTACACAGGAGATATAGAATGGGCCCAAGAATGGTCCCTTGCGGGACGTCTGCGGTAATCTTCTTTAGTGATGAATGGGCATCTTCATATTTAACACTAAAGTACCTGTCGTTTAGATACGATTATAGCAACTCACAGTATTGTATAGGCAATAATGATTTTAGTTTATGAAGTAATCCTTCATGCCAAACCTTATCGAAGGCTTGTGATACATCTAAGAACACGGCACAACACACTTTCTTCTCTTGCATCGCCGATTCAATGGCATTTACGACTACATGTATTTGGTCGATGGTTGAGTGGTTTTTTCTGAAGCCGAATTGATGATCCGGAATTAAGCGTCTTCTCTCGATTATTGGTAATAAACGCGCTAGTAGTAGTTTTTCAAAAAGCTTCGATAAGGTTGGCAATAGAGATATTGGCCTATATGAGGATATGTTATTGGGAGACTTACCCCAGTTTGGGTATCATAATTACATCAGCGAATTTCCAAAATTAATTAAATCGCATAGGTAGATAATGCAGTTATTGGGTAAGTTTTGAAGAACTTCAGCCGTTATCAAATAAAAACAAGGAGATTTTTTGAGTTTCATTTTTAAAATTTGTTCACTCACTTCTTCCGTAGTGGCTGGAATAATTGCAGTGTCATCTTCGGGCCAATTTGTACTTGACTCAATAACATCTTGGCCTTCATTTAGACTGAAGATTTTCTCTTAGTGTTCAGCAAACAGGTTCGCCTTTTGAGTATTTGATTTAGCCCACTGAGTTTCGTTGATTTTTACTGGGACAGACTGCTGCATTAGTCTGTTAAATGATTTAGCCGCTTTCCACAGAGAGTATTCATTATTTTTGTCTGCCGAGAGGCCCATCTGAAAACTATTAAAAGTATTTTTTTTGTATGATTTGATGGCTGTGTGTAATTTTTTAGCTGCTCAGTTTAGTTGCGACTTAATTAACGGACATCTAGTTGCTTGCCAACGTTTTCGCATTTTTCGCTTCTCCGTAATTTTTTCTGTGAAGGGTGGGTGGGAGGTAGGGTGGGTATTTTTTACCTTGTGGAGTTTGGAGTTTTGGTGTTGGTGTACTGTTCCACGCTGCCATCTGCAGTTGCTGAGTGAAATGAAGTACTGCGTCGTCTAGTTGCTCGTTGTTAACAATATGATCAATCTTGCGCAAATGTACAAGCTGAAGCTGAAAATATTTCCAGTCGGTAAATGTATTTGCTAACTTGGGTGTGTTCTGGTTTATTGTTGGATTTTGTGAAACTATCAGCAGCACTGGTGAGTGATCAGAGCTAAAGTCGAAGCCTTCTGAGATGGTTAGGTGAGATTCTGGAATGTTTTTGTAGACAAAGAATTCGATGAGGTCTGGAACTTTGCTAGTATCCGACGGCCAGTACGTTGGTTTACCAGTTGAAATTGAATTACAAGCTGCGAGTTGCATGGCTTTGTATATTTCTCTTCCTTTCGTTGTAGTAAGTCTTGAGCCCGAAAACGTATTTTTTGCGTTGAAGTCTTCTCTAATTATGTAACGGCCTTGAAACCGGTTAAAAAGAGATAAGTAGTCTGCTCATTTCAACTGATGCTTGGGAGGACTATATAAAGCAGATACGACCAGCGGCTGATTAAAGGTTTTCACGGGAACAGACGTAGCTAGAAATTCAATTGTGCTAAATTGTTCTAGTAAGTGATGTTTTATCGAGTTTCTAATTATAACAGCGCTGCCACCCCTAGCGCAAGTATCGGGATGTATGGTATGGTATAGAGTATAGTTTTTGAGTTTTGTTTTAGTTGATTTTAAGGAACAGTCAAGAGAATTTTTTAAGCAACGCTAAAGTTGCTTATAGCTCTCTAATTTGCACAATTGGATTGGCTTTCCTTTCTTTGTATTGGATAAATAATTTTATTGCTCGGGTAGTTTTACTTGCCACCAGATATCAGTTTAAAATTTTTCATAACACTTGTTGAAGTCACCGCTACGTTTTTTTTTATAGCTCAGTCGAGATGTGATCCTCACTCGGCGTTTTTTAATTTTTTGGTTTATTAATCGCAATAAGTTTTGTGAAGTACTTTGATATAACTCTACTTACCTACAGTTGTACTTTAAATTGCTGTTAAATTTTTAAACAGTTAGTTTGGATTTAGATTTTCTTTTTTTTAAATAAACACAAAGTGATTATTGAGTAACTAGATTTCAACAACATATATCGTTAAGCTAGATTTAGGGTTGCCATATTATATATTTGACATATAGATCAGATTCCTTAACTTTTTGTGTAGGCGTTAAGTAAAAAGTCGTTTCAAAGCAAGTTTTCA
The DNA here is from genome assembly GCF_002237135.1 of Teleopsis dalmanni. Lineage (NCBI taxonomy): Eukaryota > Metazoa > Arthropoda > Insecta > Diptera > Diopsidae > Teleopsis > Teleopsis dalmanni. Next base: position 2,157,077 of record NC_051848.1, read on the forward strand.
ATTCCTTAAAAATATGTTACTAATACTATATATTCTACAATTTTTTTTGTGCTGTTCGTAACTACTTTTATACAATAAAGTACACAATTAAAAATAAATAAACAATATAAGTTCTTGAAAAATGGATAAACTTGCTCATTGCCAGTGTCAATTTAAGTTACTTAAATGATGTGCTCACGCTCATAATTCGCAACATAATAGACTTAAATAGGCACACGAGGGAAAACTACTTCGGAATGGTAGCATTTCCAATTACCAGAGAAATATATTTCATTTGAGACCTGTGGCTTGAATGGGAGCGTAAGTGACTTAGTGATTTCTTTCAAAATCCAATTTAAAAATGTTGCAAAACTTTACACGCCAACTAATTACAATAGTTGTTTGTGCATGGGTGTACGCAGGCACGAGCAGGGGATGCTGTTTTTAAATGTTGTTGCAATTTTATAAAAAAAATTACTTATTATTTATGTTCATAATTAATTATCATATATGTATACATGTGACTGTGGACAATAAAAGTAACTTCGTCCATCATACCCCCATAATTTCTGGGTGCGACTATTCATTTATTAGTTGATAGCTAGAGAGAACAGGAGACACTTTTCACTTACTTGTTTTAATTTTTATTTCCGTGTTTGATTACTTTTTATCACACAACAATTAAACAATTAAATTATAAATTTGTGCAGTCAAGTCTTAAGGGCTTCTATGTGTTTAAGTCATGCTAATTCGTAAAATAAATATCAAATTACTGTTGCTAATTGCTTTTAATCGCAAATGCATTTTACAGATTTTTCAATTCATAAAGATTTTTTTCTGACAAGTAATAAAAAAGTATATGGTTGAGTGAATATAATCAAGCTGGCCGAAATCTTGATTAGTTTAATCATTTAAACAATATAAGTATATTGTTTAAATCCTTTTATATTTCTTAAAAATTATAAGAATACAAAGTTAAATACATATTGCTTTTTATCAAAACTATTGATTTTTTTTTGTTCAGGATGTCTGTTAGTACAAATACTATCACTTCTACCCGGATAAATCTTTAATGTTACTAAAGAGCTGCCAGCTATTCTAATCGTTACTAACTCCATCCATACTTTACCAGTTAACAAATGCAAGAAAACGATATCCTGGGTAATGAAATCGTTTTGCCTATACTTCGAAATAAAGACATAGAAAATGATTGATTGATTCTATATTCAACTCATTCTACTCGGCTGTTTGATGAATTTTTTCGATTAATTTTTTTCTTGCAACCTCACTAGATGAATGTCGCAAGGGAAAAATGAATATACATGATCTGTATGTGGTTAAAACTGCAATTGAAAACGATTCGGTGCATTAACGAAGGTGTGTTGAAAACAGCAAGACATACCTGAAAATCTTTCAACCTAAATATATAGCAGTGTTCAAAGATTTTTTTCTGAGCATTTCACTAAAATGACTTTAATGTCAATTTTCTATGTACATATATGTTTTGAAATGTGAATGCATACATATGGGCTTTAACCACAACTACTATATGTTATTTTTTATATTTTTTACTTTATTAATCCAAAAAAACGAACTAAGAAAAACGATTTACAAGGAAATATTATTGAATTACTTTTAAAATTTTTACTTTACAAATTAAACAAATAAATAAAGTAAATGGGTCGATCCATAAGTAAAGCTGTCCCAAACACGTGAAAAGGAACCCGCACTCGATCGATCAAGATGTATAGCGGGCATCAACGACATTTTGCGTATGTGTCTTGAACACAAGATGCGTACATTTCTTGCATAGCGAGCTTATTAGAGTAAAAATGTGAGCGTTTTTACACTCATTATATAGTTACTCTTTGTTATTGTATTTCTAGTTTGCATATGTATATTTCGTTTGTTCGACTATTTTTGTGTCGTTCAAGTGTTTGAATAAATGGGACAAAAATAATATAATTATCTTTGGTGTAATTAGTTTTTAAAGGCTTCACACAAATAATAAAAATTTACTTCTTAAACTCGGAAATGGGATGCTGTCTAAGAGTGTGACCGAAGGTATGTCTCAGGTGTATTAAAAATTTAATCTTTCAAATCCAGAACCTTAGTTTACAATAATTCATACACTTTTTTTTTAGAAATGAGTGCAGCTAGAAATGTTATCAATAAATTTTTACAATGGATTGTAAAAAGTGCATGATGGCAATAAATCTAAATCTAAATCGTGTTATCAATGGATTTGAAAGTGTGTATTACGAGGGCGGTTTGATAAGTCAGTGACTTTTTAAATTTCCTGCGCAGTTACTCCAAATGCAACAGTGCTGCCGTCAGCTGTAATCTACCAGTGGGCAACTTTTTAATGTTGAGCAAGCTACGTCGTTCTGTTGCTTTTTTATAGCCGTTCAAAGCAGACAACCTAGTGAATTTTTTCGAAAATGTAAAAAATGAATTTAGTGTGCTGATTAAGCATTCGTAGCCAAAATCCACAAATTGGGATACGAACTGCTACCCCATCCAGCATATTTTCCAGATTTAACCCCCTGCGACTATTTTCTGTTTCCAAATCTAAAGAAAAGAAATGCGAAATTCACTTTTTCCATTTTCGTAAAAATTAAAAAACACCAACTGAACGACGTAGCTTGAAAATAAAAATAAAAGTGGCGATAAGCTGATCGCTTACCGCCATATATATATAATACACAATACTTATATATATATATATATATATATATATATATATTAATAATATATATTATATATATATATATTTAAGTAATAACTATTTAACTGTTACCGGGTGTAACCCATCCATATACATAAAAGTACATTTCTCTTTATTAAATTGGTAGTTCCGAATAGACTTCTTACTTAATTGATTTAGATAAATTTTGGTATGTACGTTTGTTATGACGTAGAATATAAAATAAGCACAGTTTACTGTCAAATTTTAGGTTAGGAATAAATGTTCAAAACATTTTTGAGGAGACAGTTTTGTGTGACTTTAAAATATAAGATCTTGATTTCCCAAAACTTTTGTTGAAATTTTTTTTTAGTAAAATAATATTTCAGCAAGAAAGTCAATTTCTTATTTATATTATACGTTCCGAAAATTGCTGTTTCAAGAGAAAGTATGGTTACATTATTTCTATCGTTCATGTTTATTAAACTACTGCGTTATCTAAATAATCCTGTTTTCAAATATAACGTTTTGGATTAACGCAGGCTGTAAGACACAAAAGTATCATACCTATAGTTAAAATTATGGGAAAATACTACCCTAATATCAATTATTCTCATTCATTATAGCAACTATAAGTTTTTGTAAATAAACTTCATGGACCAAGAGGTGAAAACCGATTAACTTTGTGCTGTTATTTCAAAAACAAGATTTGAAATCCATTCAATCTTATAAAAACGTTTTTAATAACTTTCCGAAATTTATTCATTCACGAATTAAAACAAATGGCATCAGAGAACTCTATCGTGTGTACTCATAGATTAAGATTTTTTTATAAAATTTCAGCTTGGTCCTTATACTTTATTAAAATATACGGATGCCATGGAGACCGCGTACATTCAAAGGTAGAAACACATTGACACTCACCATTTTTAATGCATGGGAGAATGTTTTCTGCTATAAGCTTGGTGTTGGCATCACAAACGTCAATGATGAACAATGCGTTAAGAAATGTCAATGTCAAATCCTTATTATTGATACTGGTGTAAAGCTTTAGAGAAAGTATTACTACCCGTTCGTTTTCTATGATGATACAACTAAGCTATACGCAACCTATTGAGTTTTCTTGCACAATTAGGTGATTAGACCTAAATTTAGTTTAACATATTAGAGTGTTTAACATATTAGGTTTCATTACTTCACCTTTAAATAAAGATTATTAACATTAGTAGACAAGTAAATATAGAAAATTAACAGTGCCAACGTAATTAAATAGGATCATAGTATTTCTGCTTAATTGACGGAATTCTTATTGTTTATTATTTTTTTTCGTTTATAAAAGAGATTTTCTTCTTTAAACATAAAAATTTAATTTCTGCTCGGAAGTTGAAGAAGTTATGCTTATAAAATACAGTCAAGCTTCCATAACTCGAACTTCTATAACTCGAATTTTCCATACCTCTAACTAAAAACATTGCAGCAGGGTTTTAAAGAGTAAATATTGTCACGAGCCAATAGAAATTTAGGAAAGTGCATTCTATAATTCGGATTTTTGTTTTAAGTGTGAATCCATTTTGTTGTTAGGGGAAATCTCTTTTTCCAAACTAAATGTTTAAATTTTTTCTATTTTATGTTGCTTCTGGTATTTGTGCAAATGCCAGTCGCTGGCAAACGGTAGTGAAACGAGCGCGCACTGCTTTAAAAAAGCTGAATTTTGTCAATTTTGTACATGGGGCGAACAGGACGACATTCCTTTAATTTTCTTGTATAACATTGATGTACAAGTAAAGTAAAAGTAAAGTAAATAAAATAACTTCCAATGCTACTCTTAACCATTATATTATATTGAGCTCGACAATGAAATTTGTACATTAAGCTTTCCTACAGATGACGATATTATTGAGCATTATAGTTACGCATATATCTCATTATAGTGGATCCGATTCTAAGAGCAACTGAAAGTGATGATGAAGGTTCGTTGGATGAAATTGTTCATCAGCCTTCCAATGAAGAAGAAGACTTATTCAAAATTCTGAATTTATATTTGCAAATGAATGATATTACAACTGATGATCACTATAAGAGTATGAATAAAGTGGAATCTCTTTTTACTGAAAGTAAAAAAAAAATTAAAATCCCAAATCGTGATTTCTGAATATCTTGCTTCACTATAACTTCTATGCTTTATTTGACTGCAAATAAATAAATATGCTAAAATGTAGTTCTAGTTTCTTTCAAAAATAAAAATATTCTTTAATTCGAAGTCTCCCTTTTTTTGCAAAATGGTACTTCGAGTTATGGAAGTTTAAATGTAGTTTTACATAATTGTTAAAATTAATTATATTTAATTTCCTTAAAATTTCTGTTATTCATTAAGCACATTCCCAATTCATGTGTATTATGGCCAACCAGAAAAAATAAATGCATCGTGGGGAAAGTTTCCGTAAAAATAATTTTAATTAGTTTAGCCGTGGTTTCATTAAGTTCATAGAGGATGTTACTGTTGGTGATCATTTTGCATACAACCAAATCAACCATTCAAAACGAAAGGTCATCTTCAGTTTTTCAATGGTCGCTTGTCGGAGGGTCAATGTGAGCAAAGCGCCATGTTTAGCAACAATCAAATTAGAAAAAAAAATTAAATAAAAAATAATGAAAAATTTATGTCACTGTCATACCCACTGGATAATTAATAATTAACTATTTTATTGTCATGGGTAAAAGACAGTTATTGGTTGTGCATCCAATATCACCCATTGAGTTAGAAACGTACACTTTCTACAAAAAATAGGTCGTTTAAAAATTTAACTGAGAAAGATCATTATAAATATATTAATTTTTAAACAATCATATGTATAAATATATATGTAAATATATATATATATATATATATATATATGTGTGTGAATATTAGTAAAATTTTGCGTTATTTTACATTTGCAAGTATAAAATACAATTTTAAATAGGCGCCCAACTGAGATCAGTCTGTGCTTTACATTGGAATAGAAAACAAAGTTGCATTGAAAACGCAGCAAGATTTCCTCTGATAATATTTTCATCAGTGAATTTTTCGTTTTTGTTTCATTTCATAAGTTTTACTTTTAAATAAAAGTAAAAATAAAAATTCTTTGTAAATTTAAGCTCAATCGAAAAACATTACACAAAAATATTTTTAAAATGAAAACTAATTTTCAGCTATAAATTAACCCAAATTAGTATATAAACATACCGCTTAATTACTTAATATTCCTGAGATTCTATCTCTGATTAAGGAAGTTATAGAATCATTTTGAGGTATCTTCATATAAAGCGCCGGATAAATTTAAATTTATCGGGATACCTCAGTGAAAGACCTAACGACATGTTTGCCGTAAATTGCGCTCTGTTTCTTTAAACTAAAGCTTGCCAGCTGGAATTAAAGTATTCAACTGTTTCTTCTTTTTCCAAATCTCCACAACTTCTACAGTACCAAAGAGGCAGGGATTGCTTATACATACGAGCGAGAAAAATATTTTTTTAGAGTCTTATATTTGCGTACGTTACGTATATCTGTCTATCTCGATGTGCGAGATTTAAATTATATAACCCCGAAAATTCCTACAAAAACATGTGCTACAATTTGCCACTTACATTTTTGGTTCATTTTTTCTATGATAATTAGGGATTGCCTAGTTCAGATTATTGGGGAGAGTATAAAGCCTTGTTTTGTCCTAAAGTTAACTTCGGTATGCCTACCGGATCACTCCATAATAATATATGTTCCTCGGAAAGTGCCTAAAAGTTATACCCCAACGTCCGACGCCAGTAACATTCGACACGCCACTGACTGTTTCAAGAAAAAATTTGAGTTTTGCCAGAAGTATAACTAAACAAGTTTAAACAACTTATCGTAAGATATCACTAGTATCACTCTATATTAGTAATCCAATTAAAGGTTAAATAATTCAAACTTAATTTTCTCTCATGCTTCATATTTATTTATTATAAAAAAATGTTTTTTTTGAATTTTGATTTGAAATTATTTAAACAATTTAAAATTTCAGTATATTATTTATAGTTTTAGTATTCATTTTACACCTGCTATTCAACACAAGCGCAAGTTAGTGCTCTTAGTTATTTGTTATTCAAAATAGCCTAACAAGTTTCCATGTCAAAGTTTGTTACTCATACGCTAGGTATACCAGAAATTATAGGAATTATAATAACTTTGTCTAATTATTTAAATTTTATTATGAATTATTAAATATTATCAACATACATATTATATATGAATTGATATTGAATAATATACAGTTTTTTTGAACTTGTCGTGTACATGACTCGGGTCAGAAAAGTATTTTATTACTATAGTAGTTATAAACTAACATTTATAATTTTTAGTTACATTTTAAGCAAATAAATACAAATTGTAGTAATTTTTCTATGTTTATTTAAACTGTCAGCAACTCGCACACTTCAGTTTTACAAACTTGTCATAACTTTTAGAGGATCATCAGAGTATAAAACTCAAAGGAAAGTAAATATAAAAACCTTAATATATTTAATAATATATAATTAATATAATTATTTTCGTTAGGTTATAATAGTGATTGTAGTGATTTATTTGATACTGTTGCTCTATTGCGATCCTGTGTAAAACTCGAAAGGCTTAAAGCCTAAGATGCCGCAGCCAAAGCCTCTAATGCCTAATAGAAGTTTCTCGGCTTTCCTTGAGACTTTTAGAAAGTGACTTCCCAGCTTATTCAACCTTCTTTGCGTTAGCGCTAGATTACGACAAGGTAGATTTTATGTTTACATCACTTTTCGTTTTTTTCACTGCTGTGACAGGAATCAGTGAATAGTTTTTTCGCGCATAGTTTTTTAACCGACAGTACCGAATCAATATACTTATTACAAAACTAATATCTTTACAAAGCTTCTTTATGAAATAGCTGAATTGTTATTCTTTTTAAGTGGCGTCAACTTGTGTCATTGTAACCGACCCTAATCGAGCTTAACTGAAGATCGACCTAGAACTTAAGTAGGACTAATGAATTTGAGCAAAAGTTGATCTGAATAATTATGTAATTAAAAAGTCTATATAAAAATCTATACCTATTGATCATCATATAAATAAGTAATAAGAGATGGTAAGAAAGCCCTTAATAAAAACTAATGAATAATATCTCGTAAACTGCAACACGTTACCGCAGTATGTAGCAAGTTGTAATAGAAACCATCTAAAACTGAGTTTGGTGGACGGAATTAACCATTTGGAAAAGCACGAGCTTGGAATCGGGACGATTAAAAAGGGAAGCTACAACACAAAACAACACAAATCTAAAAAAATTTATAATATAATCTAATATAATATAATGTAATATAATATAATATAATATAATATAATATAATATAATATAATATAATATAATATAATATAATATATATTAATATAATATATATAAATAATATATATAATATAATATATAATAAATAATATATATAATATAATATATTATAATATAATATATATAATATATATAAATAATATATATAATATAGTATATATAAATAATATATATAATATAATATATAATAAAATAATATATAAAATATAGTATATAATAAATAATATATATAATATAATATATAATAATAATATATATATAATATAAATATATAATAATAATATATATAATATAATATAAATATAATATAATATATATAATATAATATAAAATATAATAATAAATTAAAATAAAATATAATAACAAATTAAAATAATATATAATAATAAATTAAAAAAAATATAATAATAAATTTAAATAAAACATAATATAATAATAAATTAAAATAAAATATCATAACAAATTGAAATTAAATATAACAATAAATTAAAATAAAATACAATAATAATAAATTAAAATAAAATATAATAATAATATAATATAAAAAATAATAATATAAAATAAAATTTAATAATATAAAATAAAATTTTATAATATAAAATAAAATATAATTATAATATAAGATAAAATATAACAATAAATTAAAATAAAATATAATAATAAATTAAAACAAAATATGGTATAATAATGTATAAAATAAATAATAATGTAAAATAATAAAATAAAATAAAATATATTAAAATTAAATATAATAATATAAAATAAAATATAATAATATAAAATAAAATATAATAATATAAAATAAAATATAATAATATAAAATAAAATATAATAATAAATTAAAAAAAAAATATAATAATAAATTTAAATAAAACATAATATAATAATAAATTTAAATAAAACATAATATAATAATAAATTAAAATAAAATAGGATAACAAATTAAAATAAAATATAATAATAAATTAAAATAAAATACAATAATAAATGAAAATAAAATATAATTATAATATAAAATAAAATATAACAATAAATTAAAATAAAATATAATAATAAATTAAAACAAAATATAATACGGTATAAAATAAATAATAATGTAAAATAATATATAAAAATATATTAAAATAAAATATAATAATAATAATATAAAATAAAATATAATAATAATATAAAATAAAATATAATAATAATATAAAATAAAATGTAATAATAATATAAAATAAAATATAATAATAAAATAAAAAAAATATAATAATAATATAAAAAAAATTAAAAATAACATAATAAGAAAATTTGAAATATAATATAAAAAATATAGCTCAAAACTATAAAAATAAAATATAATAAAAAATATAGCAATATAATATAATAAAAAATATTGAAATATAATAAAATAAAAAATATAGAAATATAAAATAATAAGAAATATAGAAATATAATATAATAAAAAATATAGTATAATATAATAAAAATCTAGTGATATAATATGATAACATGTATAGTAATATAATATAATAAACACTATAGTACTATGACATAATATAATATAATAAATAATATAATATAATAAAAAAAAATATTAAAATATAATAAAATAAAAAATAAAGAAATATAAAATAATAAGAAATATAGAAATATAATATAATAAAAAATATAGTATAATATAATAAAAATCTAGTGATATAATATGATAACATGTATAGTAATATAATATAATAAACACTATAGTACTATGACATAATATAATATAATAAATAATATAATATAATAAAAAAAAATATTAAAATATAATAAAATAAAAAATAAAGAAATATAAAATAATAAGAAATATAGAAATATAATATAATATAATATAATATAATATAATATAATATAATATAATATAATATAATATAATATAATATAATATAATATAATATAATAGAGTCTAACAATCCTTATAGTCTTTAGTACAGGTTATTTCGTTGTCAGTATATATACTGACAATTTCCATTGTCGGTATATAGACGGCGCTTGTTAAACTTTGCTTCAGTAATGTAACTTAGTAAATTTCTTTAAGTATATTTAACCCAATCTATATATATAAAGTTTTTATTTATTCAAAACAAATCGCTTAATTAACAACTAAGATTTAACCTCTATGTTATCAAGTTGTTATTAATTTAATTTTATACATTTATTGTTAACTAAACTAGTCTTTGTTTATATTTTGCAATAACAATAATTATATGTTACATAGTAAATGTAGTTTATCATTACTTAATATATATACCTATTCTTTTATTATATTCGACTAAAGTTTGATAATTGCAATTGAAAATTTACTTGTATTATTTACAGCTCAATATTCAGTATTAAGGTTTTTGTTTCTACGAAATGAAAATAGTATATATACGCAGCATTATTAACTATGTTTTAATATTGATAGAGATTCTATATTTTAAATGGTGAAAAGTAGTGATGTTGAATGAATGTATTTTAATAATTAGTCCATTGTGACAGACATCTTGTCTATCTTGTCGCACTATCATTGCATCTTTGTTACAATAACTACATATGTATATATAAAAATATACATAAGTATATATATAAATAAATGCATAGTTTTTAAGGCTTGGTCAGTGATTAAAATTAAATATACGAGTATGTTATATTGTAGATGCAAACTTAATAATTGTAAAAGAAGAAATTTTATTAAGAGATTTATTTTAAGATGGTTTCCGGTATATATCATTTATTTGCATATATAAATGATTGTGATATGTCATTAACTAGAGTACTATGTTCTATATTGTGTTCTATGTAAATCATATAATCATAACCTTAATTCAGAGCAGATAATCAATGTAATTTTATTGTTTCTGGGACTTTCATAACTTGATAATTATACGTATATGTCGAGTGATATAAATTTTCCTTTGAGTGAACCAGGCACCTTCGTATTGCATTAAAAATGTTCTTTAGTTATTTAAAATTCTCATGCTGTATAACTTAAAATTAAAACAACATTGCAGTTTAATTATATTAAAAAAAAGCAGTTACTCAATAACGTTTATGAATAATTTTAATGCTAATATAGTAATAATTTAATTGTTAAATAAATTATTAAAATGAATAGTTATTGTCAGAAGCAACGACTCATAGAAGCAATTTTCCCATTGCTATTAGATTAGCACCAAAACCCTTTGTTACTTATGTAATATAATGAAAATTCAGAAATATTATTCCTCAAAATAATTCAACATTAATTACTTATTAATGTTGTAATAAAATACACTAATTCTTATTGAAGCGGAATTATGAAATATTTAATATTATTGTTATTGTTATTTTATTGTCTTGTTATTTTATTTAACTAATAAAACGTAATAAAATCGCTCGCAGGCAGTTTTACAATTCAATTTTTTTAATATGAAGAATACGGTGGGTGCGGCCACAATTCGTAGCTCAATTTGTAGCTCAATTCGTTCAATTTTGCCATCGTTTTCATCGACTTGTGACACGGTGCATTGTCTTGGTGGAACAAAACTGTTTTCTTCGCCATATGAGGCCGTTTCTTTGCGATTTCGTCTTTCAAACGCTTCAATAACGCTATATAATAGTCGCTGTTGATGGTCTTCCTCTTCTGCAGATAGTCGATGAATATTATTCCATGCGCATCCCAAAATACAGACGCCATAACCTTGCCAGCCAACTGCTGCGCCTTTGGTCGCTTTGAGCGGCTTTCACCGGCTGCAGCCACTCAGCAGACTGCCGATTTGACTCTGGAGTAAAATGGTGGATCCATGTTTCATCCATCGTGATGTACCGACGCAAAAACTCCGATTTATTGTGCGTAAACATGTCCAAACAGCTCTTTGAATCATTGATTCGTTGTTGTTTTTGCTCCGGTGTGAGCAAACGCGGCACCCATTTGGAAAACATCTTTTTCATACCCAAATGTTCGTGTATTATGGTGTGTACACTGCCTGCTGATATCTGTAGAATGTCAGCAATCTCCCTCACTTTCACTTTACGGTCGGACATAATGATTTTGTTTTTTCAATGTTTTTCAACGTTTTCTGGAATAACAGCATCATTTGGCCGTCCAGTAGACGGAATGTCATCGGTGTTTGTACGACCACGTTTGAATTCGGCATACCAATAACAAATGCTTCTTTTTGATGGAGCAGAGTCCGAATAATGTTTTTCAAGCCATTCCTGGCATTAAACAGTATTTTTTTCATTAAAAAACAATGATAAATCAGCACACGGAATTGCTTTGAATTCATTTTTTTTTTTGAAAACTCAAAAGTAGCGTCACTTAAAGCACTGTAACTTGTAAAGAAATGGTCGGATTAACATATAATTTTGACAGTAAGCCTAAATAGGTTGCCACTTTCGAAAAAAAATATTTATTTAGTATTAGTGCCGCCATCTATCTGACATACCCATATATCTCATTACTATTATATGGCCGGCATGTCGATTCCATCAGATTCAGTTAAGATTAGTAGATCATCTTTATTATTGCACAAAAATGTGCGAGGACTTTGGGTGGAACAAAGTTGATATGATCAAGGTCAATGTTGGCTTCCCAAATACAACGTACGTCCAAAATATTGGAAGCAAGTTTTCCATATATCACAATATGGTCAATTTGGGATCTTGCTATTTGGGCAGAGTACAGCTATGTTCCCTTATATATATTGAGATGCCGAAATCTGATACTAGTAACCAACATGTTTCTAGCTACGCAAAATCAATCAGGCTTCTTCAGTTATCAGCAAATTTTGTCTGATGGCTTGACTTTTCGACAATACAACCAAACTAAACACTGATATGAAATATGTATAGGCTTGAAAAGGGAACAATATATTAATATTACTAACTTATATATTTGGGATTGCGTGATTATGTGTTAATAGGTGTAATGGAAAGAACAAACTTTAGATGTATATAGTAAACATTATGTGTCCATAGCGATACACCTTAAAAAGTATGAACGAAACATTATATTAATTGCGGTTATAAAAATTTCTTTATCACATAGAATGTATCTTATGGCTTTTGAAAAGAAATTCATATGGTGACTATATTTTTCTATATTTCTTATTTCCTACTGTTATATTAGCTTTAAGATATGTTATAAATCAGAGTCTGTAAGAGAAAAAAACTATCCTATCGATATTTTTGATAGTCTGATTTTCTTATTCACTTCTTATTTGCTGTTACCAGGTCTGCTATAAACGTTTCTCGCCGTACTGTTACATATTAAAAATATCTCTCACGCATATCAATTTCTAACTTAAACTAATTTCATTTGTTATTTTATTTATTAACTAATTGCCTTAATAATGCTTTGTCATAGTTAAATGATCAAGGCTAAGCCATGTTTAAGTTCAGAGATTTTAAAGAAACTATTTTTATTGCTTTGACAGTTGGAGGCATTTCAGGTAAATTGTAGCAACTCTAATCTGTTCGGATTTCAATGCTAATCTTTATGATACTTATCTTATGTTGATGATTATTAATTATTTATTTATTTGATATTCAAACGATTATGATTATATGTTGGCCTAGCAGTGATTATCTAACCATGTGTGATTTGTCAAATAAATTTAAAAATTTTTTATAAATTTTTTAATTGTTGTGTGCAAATTTCGTACTTATTTTCAGATTTATTTTCATTTTGTGTCATAAACTATTTTAGCATTTGTTTGCTTGTTAATTTGCTTTAATTTAAATCACCTTTCACGCTAAATACAAGGGCGTAGTGGATTGTTTAGATCGGCAAGATATTTTCCAATCTCAGCAGTTATTTATTATAACGGTTTGTTAGACTAATTGAGAATAATATAAAACGACAAATAGAATTCTTAGATTCATTTTAATCTATGAATATTAATCTTGCAAGAAAATAAAAGATCTGATCTTTCTATTCGTTTTAGTAACTTTTTTGATGTTATAAATATTGATATTTAAATTTTAGAAATGTAGAAGTTTATTTGTTCATTTTCATTTTTAAAGGCATTAAAATCGACTGTGGCATCATCATCTATAATCGCCGAGTATAGGGTCTCACCTATAGTCTATGGTATATAAATTATTCATCCTCAGTGAGAACACAGAAAACTAACAATATGTTTATCAGATATTTATCATTGACAATATGTTAAGTTTTTTCGAGGCTGCTTTACATTCTTAATTGGTGACTGTTTTCATGTGATGTGTGTCAAAGCCAATGCGTAGCCAAGACTTAAAGTCTAAAAGACGACACATGATGTATGTACACTTAGTTAAATATCTAGCAAACTTAATTGCACACGACAAGGACTACATTTACATTTTCAAAGTTTAATGTGACTAAACACATTCCTACTGGAGGCTTGCGGCCTCTACCACGTTCTATTTACCTATAGCACATCATAATTGTTGCTTCCTATGAAAATATATGAAGTAAACAATATATTTGACGAGTATGGTATTAATCTCTGATAATATGTCATTTGGTTCTGTAGAGCTAATCGACTACTGCCATATCAATCGATATAGGCTCGATTTTTGTAAGTATTATGAGAAGGTCTTAACTTTAAATTGTTATAGTCTTAAATCATAAAATTTGAACGAATATATTTATAGAAGTACAATTTGAATAGTTTTTATTAAGAGAAACTCCTTGCTTTTTTGGACTAGTCTCAATAAGATAATACGCCTTGTTTCTTTCTATATACTTGATTGTACTAATACTGATTTTACGATAGTAATCGTACACACTATATTCCTTATTTTATATATTCTATGCTGTGAGAAAATGATATATGATGCTAGTAAAGTAGTGTCATTGGCTGATATTTTTCTATAAACTCTAAACTTGGACCGGAATAACATATATCTTTAAGCAAAGATTATAATGCATTTATTAGGCAATCTGAATCTGTACCGCAATTAGAATCGGTATTAGATCTATTAATGGAACCTTAGATTATAGGTACCAGATGTGGATGACGAATTTCCATGACATCAATATCAATAGATATGGGCATCCATTTATCTTTATTTAATCTGACTATATGTACTTCTATGAATACTTCAAAATGGCGGACTAAAATTAACATAAAGGGGGCACCTGGAAACCCCTATATATATATGTCCTCAGGGTCCTTCTATAATCGTAAAAGAACTTAGCAAGTAAAAAGAATTTGAAATTATTTTTAACTCACTTATAAAACTGGTGTTTTAGAACTGGCTCATTACCGAAGATGTTGATAATTATAAGGACCCTATCTCTATTATATTGTGCGCTACTGCAAAAATCTTCATTTTTATCTGTACTCATTGTTGGCTTATCAATGCCGCATTTTACTTGGCTTTGCTTTACAATTGCAATTTCTTCTATTTCATTTAATTTTTGTCTTTTTGCTGCTTTATTTAAAGAATTTCAACAAATAATAATTGAAATTTGTATATGAAAAGGAATCCAATTCCCATGCAATTGACTTAATTCTGTCAATTAATTCGTTCAATTTATCTAATGAAATATTTTTACGAATTCCTTGTAATGTCCAAACAATCAGAGCAAGGCTAAGATGAAAACCGTTTTCATTGATGGCTTGCAACAAACGAACTGAACTGACAGATAGATATACCTGTCTACAGAGAGATTGCATTTTAGTCGTATTTAAATGTTAATGTAATCTTTAATCCGTGGAGCTTTTATTAGTACATTTAGCATAATTTTTTTTGATTAGCTTGATTGTTGCTTTAACTTACCGCTTAACTACGTCTCAAGTCTGGTTTTGTTCAGAATGACTTTCAGATAAGTTTTCACTCCGTATTATTGTTTACAATACTGCCTGTGCTTAGATATTCAAGTGATCGTTTACAGCAATCACAATTGCTAATTGCTCGTTCATAATTTCTAATAGAAGTAATTATAATAGTTCTAATTTTGTATTGCAAATTTCTATACACATTTGTTGACATAAATTCACAAGACAGCAAAAAGTGAAATAAATTACGATTGTAAGCGGCGAGTGTAGTCAAAGGCCTTGTACTTTCATAAATATATATTGGTAATATATTTTCCAACAATATGATAATCACAATATCACAATATGATTTCAATTTAAGAGAATGAATTACATGCTGAAGGATATATTTTTTAATTAATTTACCTATTTTGTAAAAATTGTAAACGTCTTTATGAGCAGGCATACCGACTGCTGTTGTAGTTTTAACACCATACAAAATTGTTTTCGACATAATATTTTGTATTTAAAAGAAATCTTGAAAATTGATGTTAAGGTCATATTAAAGATATTATAATCTTTTAATAAATAATGTAATGTACAAATGACGTTTTAAAGTAGCTTCTCCATCGGCTGGACTTTATAAATCATCATACATTACATTATCTAGTAAAATTCTACATAAAAAAGCATTATTGCTTTTTAACAATAAAAAATATTAAAATTATTTTTTTATAACTTTCATTAAAAATTTTACCCTCAACATTTGTTAAAAAACTAGAAATGGAATTCTTAGGAAATAGGAATACTTAATAGTCACTTTAATTGAATCAATTAAACATGAGTTTTTTTCATTGTTCAAATTAATATAAACAAAAGATAATATTTTATATTTTATTATTTGCTTATGGTTTAGTGACCAATTCTTGAAGCATAAAAGATGTAGCTTCCATCTACCCCTTCTGAAAGGGATCTACATTTGTCAAAACACATTATCATTATTTACCTTTGCTTTAAGTATTAACTTGCTCAGTTGTTATAGGAAAATATTTTTGTAAGTGTTATATTTGGGATAACCACAGATTATACAATTTCTTATTTCACATAATGGAATGTCTTGATCTTATCAGGTCTGAGCATTTACATAGGAATTTCAAGAAAAAAGAATCCTTTTCTTCTCTGCAGTTTCTGCACTTCTAGTAAAAGGGAATACCTCATTTTTTGTCATGGATGTCTATTGGCCCGTAGCCATTCAGCACTGTAATCTCCTATAGGATTTTCGTCCGTGATAAATTGAAGCTTAACCGTATAAGTTTTGTACTGTGAAGTAAACTTAACTAAGTAATTACTAATTGAAGCACTAAGTTTTCTTTTCAGATAACAGATAACCTTTTTCAGCTTAAAAAGTGAATTATTCAATAAAATACAATATTCAAACTCTACACAGATGATAAAATTAAATATAATAACATACAGTAAACATACATACAGTATATTAAAATATCGAATAAACAGTGATCGTATTTTATTAGACTTTGACTATGAAGGTCAGTTCTGTTAAGATAAAAAAGTATTTCTAAATATAATATTCACGCTTCACAATCTTTTATTATTTAAAAAATAATTTTTTTAGTTTGCGTAATTTAAACTAATAAAAAAACCTTTTCACTAATAAATAAAATAATGAAAAACTAAACCGATAAAACATATTCATCATATTATTATCTTAAGTGAAAAATCTTAATAGTATATCGTCGAGCACACCTACAGATCCTGGTATATAGAGGTAAATTATCCCATACGTTTAATGCAAAACTTATCTCACTGATATGAAAAATAATTTATTATACGAGTGTTAATAGTAATAATAAAATTTAAGATATATATAAAAAATAATAAACAATACAAAATATTTTAGTTCAGTTAATACAAAGATTTAAAATATTCAAAACAAAAAGAAAATATAATAAAAAATTAATGTATGCGTGTATTTATTTTTATCAAATACATATTAAGTATTTTTATAAAAATACTTAATGAATATGTTCTGATTTATCTGACATTTTTCCTTATTCAATTGATTTCAGTACATATGTATATGTACCAAGACCACTACATTGGTAGAGAGTTTATACCACCTTTAGTTAATTATTAAGCAATGGGAAAAGGCAATGTAATGGTAAACTGTGGGACACCATATTGAGAAAATTTATCACAATAGATAGTGCCGATGCAGAAGTCATCTAAAACTATGCTACTAGGATAATAATTCAATTTCTTAATTGAAGTAATTAATGAATATGCGTTTATTTAGTTTTTTAAGGCAAAAGTAAGTTAGGTTAGGTTATATTGGTTATTCTTAGTGGATCCACTTAGTCTTATTGGCCCATTGTCTTACCGCATATGTAAGAAAACTCATGGTTTAAAACCACTTAAAACCTGTGGTGAAGCCTAAAATGATATTGAGTGATCCCGTGCATGAGCTAGGCAAAAGCATAATAGATGAGAGGCACTCTCATCGTCTTCCCCACAGCTGGGTCAGATTTGATTGAGACTTGATCTTTTAGCATGGTTACCTAGTTTATAGAGACCTGTAAGTAAACCTACCAAAAGACTGATATCTCTACCGGGTATCTGAATGAGAATTTTGGATTTCCTTTTATCGGAGCATGGCCAGCTTGCTTACAGATGCTTGCAAATCGTTGAGTCTTCCTATCTTTTATTAAATATTAATAAAATCATATTTATTAAATATGACGTGAAATATATGCCCAGGTAAAGACAAGATTAACTCAGATGTTAATGTAGTTTTTGTAGTTCATATATGGTAAAAATATTGTTTCAGACTTTATTATATCTAGTACTGTCGATCTGATGTATTCAATAATTTCATATACCTATTTTTTAATATTGTTGAATGTACAAAACATGGTTTTAAAAATTAATGGCCTTTACCATTGCTTTTTTTATAACCAATTGGAATACCTTTATTATTTCTTAGAAATATGTAAGACATATAACATGAACTCATTGATATCTTTATATTTACTGGTTTATAAAGAAATTTAAGATGATTCAAAATCCAATAAATTTAGTAATGTTGAGTTATTAATGCAACATCATCATCCAATTCACTATCTGAATTGCAATTTTTAGACAAAAATCTATTGGTTCTGATTTCATAAATTTGTTGATAATATTGTAGTCCATGTGTTAAGATAAAGCCCAAAAAACTGGCTTCATTTAAAATCATTAAAATCATTACACTTTCAAAAGAACTGTATAAGAGCTGCATAATTGAGGTCATATACTTTATTATAAAACAAGAATATAGAAATAGAAAAAATTAAAAAAGATATGCTTATGTTAAAGCATATATATTTAAAGAAATAATACTTAAATATATAACACATTTTAGTATTATAAAGATATATTATAACAGAGTGTCCTAATGGAAGATACATTTTTTTAAATTAACCCGAGTGTTACTGGTTTACATTTGGTTACTGTGAGGGCCACTGTTAGGTAAAAATGAAGTATAAATAACGTCTCTCAATCACAACTGGTAGGCACAGGTTTCATATAATGATGTAAATTCTTTTTGAAGGACTGTCTGCTTTCATCAAAATTTTGGGTTACCATGTCTTAAGGAAAAATTCAAAAAATTTTTCGTGACAGATTTTCACAAGATTCTCAATCACACCAACGAAAAGCCGACTCGAAACCCTTAAAACCAGTGAAACTGTTACAAACTGTAGTTTGACATCCTTTAGGTCATTGAATGTGTAAATTTTCGTATGACTTCACTATTAAGTTAATTCGATTATTTTGTTGATTTACAAAAATTTTTATCGTAAAGACAATCAAAGGCTTCACTTTGATTTTGCTTCAAAGTATACCTCGTATGATTGTTTTTATCAAAAACTAAGCTTCAGCTAAGCATTCATTTATATAACACCATATGACGAACTAGTCAATATCGAGCCTAAGTTTTTCTAATTAGTTGTGTCGCAATGGGATTTTTCTCCGATAACTACATTTAGCGCTGTGCTGCCATTTTCGTTAAAATACATTATGGTTCGGGACATGATTTATTTACATTAAGATTATTTTAGGTTCTCACAATAGCCACCTGTGGTTTTCAGCTCAAAAACTGTGAACTGTGTCAGTGCTATTTAAAATAAGTTCAATAATTATTCAAGGAAATATGGAGTTAGTGTTGCCACCAGTTCGAAAGTTATAAAAATTTAATTAAGTCACCCTGTTGATTAAATTGAACTTTGTTGGTTAAACCAGTGAGTGAATATCACAGTAAGTTGTTGACATAAACGAGACAATACGATACCGCATGTATGTATCTAAATTTGATAAGATTTTGATAATATGTGAAAGCTATGACATCTACCGTTTATCATATCTATCTTTTAGTGTCGTTATTCGGATATTTACTTTATTTATAAAAATTCATATATTGTTTTGTTTTGTTTTTTCTTTTGGAAAATTTTCTATTAATAATTATTATTAACATGTATTAATAAATATTGGAAATTTTTTCATTAATCTATCATCAGTTTGGAATATACATATATTGAACTGCATTGATTTAATAGAAAGTTTTTTGTGCTCTCCACAAATATTTAATTAAATAACAATTAATCTTTATTTATTTATTATTTTTGTAGTGCAAATAAAGTGTTATTGCAACAACAGTAATATGGATTATAATTTAACGATGCTTCTTATCGCAGATATTATATGACGTGTCGTAAAAAGAATTGTTATTCTAAACATTTATTAGATTGGATTTAACAGTTTATATGCATTTGGATATTATTTGTCTTAGTAGAATATATTTTATTATATTACAATAAAAACAATAATAAAAGCATCATCATCATCAAAATTGTTAAAAAATCAGTTGAATCGTAAAGTGCTTAACAGCGCGAAAGGGATTAATTTTGTGAACACTACATGTTAGCAAGTTAGCAACAAATAAGCAATAAATAAGCAAGAAATAAGCAACAATAAACAATATTGTAAGGGTGATTGCAATAGTATTCGCAGCAGTCATAACAGTCATAAGGACAGGCAAGAGCGTATTTACGGAATGGGTACGGGTATTAGACCAAAGAACACGACAAATATTTGCCTTAAATAATTAAATTTTTATGCAACTAATGACAATAACAATTGACAGTGTTAAAATAACATTTAAAGAAAGGCAAATAGCAAACGCGAACAGCAGAGAGCGACAGCAGAACGAAAATAGTTGAAGTTAAAATTATGATTATGATGTTTGCAATTGTAACAATTCTGCGATGCACATAGCATCCCAAATATATACTCGTTACTATATATAAATATAACCACACTCACATCACACGTATCTATCAGTTCCGCACGTAAACCTCCAGCCAAACGTTCTGCTAACGAGTAACAAGAATATTGTGAATGGTTGAACCGAGTGTAAAGGTAAATTCACCAGCTACCATAGTAAGCATACAACAATATCAGCAACAATACCAGCAACAAAGTCGACAGCAACACCAACAGCAACAGCAACAGCCACAGCCACAGCCACAGCCACAGCAATAGCAACAGCAAGAATATCAACAGCAAATACAACTACAACTATATGTTCTCATATTCATATTTGCTAGTAACATCAACGGCAACATCAGGCAAATTTTGGTGTGTGAAGCAACAGTTCATTATCATTATCAGTCGGAAAAGATATTAGAGCGGAGGATGTTCGCAAAAACTCACAGTTAAAAGCTGAGCGTGACTCCATATGAAATATTTGTAGTTCTCGGAAAAATGCAAGCGTTTCGCAATCGATTAAACAATTTTTAATTAATAATTGTTATATATAGTATATTAATGAGTTAGCACCGCGACATGTCGATTATCCTTTGCAGTTTTGTTAGCTGAAATATCCTATCGATATCCTTATATTCGGGATGTGAAAATACAAAAACATAATAGCAATAAATGTGCAGTACATAAAACATTAAAAAAATGTATTTAAAATTTATCTTCTGCTAAATGGCAGTGCCAAATTGGCTAGAAACAATAAAAATTGTTATAAAGAAAATTATTAAAAAATCAGTACAGTGCCGTAAATAAATAAACTATTTTGTATAAACAGTTTTGTAATAAACTGTGATTTTATTAATAATATAATATAACTAAAACACTTTCATTGAAATACTTTATGAAACTTAATTAAAAATAAAAATCATATCTTTTAAATTTAATAAATTTAAATACTTAAGAAACAAAAAAAAGTGCATTTAAAAATTAATTGAAAGTTAAAAAAATAGTTTGAAGTCATACGATTACATATGTGTTTAGTTAAAAAATATGCAAAATTCTTATACTAGTTCTTATAAAATAATTTAGCAAAGTGATTTTATGATAAAACAGTAGTAGCAGAATTCTCTTTGGAGCAAACATACATTACAGCAACAACTTTAAATACAAAAAATAATTTCCAGGTAAAGATAAATTATTTATAAAAATAAATTAAATCTTGTATTGTGCATTGCTAGAAAAATCATTCCAAAGATAAACTGATTGTATATTCTTCGATGTAATTATTTAAAACATTTGTCAAAAAAATTTTTTCATATACAAATTTATTTCTATTCAGTTGTTTTAAAAATTTTTTTTTCCCTGATGATGGTTTTAAACAACCGAAACGTCGGAAATATATATTTAATAAATAAAAACAATAAAATAATTTTTATTAAAAAACAAAATTAAAAAATCTGACTAATAGCCCAACACTCATTTATGATAAAGCTTGTATTACAAGGTTTAATTAAAATATTAACTAATTTTGTTTGTAGGTTAATTAAACACAAAATAAATAAATAAATATAATGTATGCCGTAAATAATGAAAACAACGTAATAATATTTTAATAGAATAATAGTTCCAACAATATTAGGACTCATGCAGTATTCGGTTTATTACATATTATTAATATAAATAAATATAAATATAAATAATATAAACAGTATAAATAGGTTAAATGTTGGCAGCATATATTTTAATATAATAAAGTATCAAAAATACTAGGATTCATTCAGTCTTCAGGCTTATTTTAATAAAATTAAAACATTAATAAATTTTATATGTAACTAAAATAAAGAATAAAAATAATATAAATAATACAAGTTCTCTAATTAGCTTTAATTATAAACAAATAGAATATATATTTTTATATAATGACAGTTCCAAAAATATTGGGATTCACTGAGTTTTCAGACTGGTTTTGATAAAATAAATGCCTTAATAAATTTTATTTGTAATTAAAATTATTCACAAAAATTATAATATTAATGGAAAAATAATAAATACATAGAATATACCATATTAACAGATATAATGAGTGTTGATAAATTTTATATGTAATTAATATAAATATAAGAAATATTATTAATAACAAAAATAGTAGAAATAGCTCAAATAATAGATAAATAGTATACATATTTTAATAGAATGATTGCTTTTAAAAATATTGAGATCGATTCATTCATATCAGGTCTCAAGACAAGTCTATGATTTTGTTCATTCCGAAGCGTACCACTAATGTTGACCGCTGAAGCAACTAAAGTTATTTAATATTTGATATATTATTGTAGATCAATAATATAAGAATTATACTATAAGGTTTGATTTTTATATTGTTAGTAGTAACAAATTCAAAAAGTACCACGAGCTTGAAATTTTTAAATTCAAGAGTTCGCGTTATTGAATATCACGAATATGATCCGAATTTAGCTCATACGTACAAAGAATTCGTGATATAAAAGAAGATTTGTGATGAATTTGTGAAAAATGAATCTCTATATAAGAGAATGTTGTCCCAACAATTTTCTCTCTGAGGAAATAAAAAATAAATAATATAATTAACAAAAGTCATAACCAAATAAATTTCAGATATTAATACAATGACAATTTCAAAATGAGTTAAATTTTAGATATTCATTGATTTTATTTACAATTTATATAAATAAAAAAATATAAATATCTTAGGTAATTAATAAATAATATTCAAATTAAAATGGAAGTTTCATAACTGCCGGATATATAAACAATTTAATTAACAGAAGCAACCAGTAAATTAAATTAAAATATTAATCGAATGGCAGTTCCGAAATCTTGTAAATTCACTTATATATGTAGGTAATTGCAGTTAAATTGAAATTTTCATAAATTTTATAGTTTATTAAAGTAAATAACATAATGTAAACAAAATTGGTGACAGGGAAGGCATAAGTACTAAATACAGTCAAACTTCCATAACTCGAACTTCTATAACTTGAATTTTCTATAACTCGAACCAAAAACAGTGCACCAAGGTTTTAGAGAGCAAATTACATACAATTTTGCTTCCATAACTCGAACTTCTATAACTGGAATTTCTCTATAACTCGAACAAAAGTTTTGTTCTAGTTTTTTTCAAAAATAAAAAAACATAAAAAAATTCTCTAACTCGAAGTCTCCATAAGTCAAACCTTTTCTTTGCAAAATTGGACTTCGAGTTATGGAAGTTAGACTGTATATAAAATTATAATATTAGTAGAATTATCCTGATATTATATACATTTATTTATAGCTGTAATCGCTTATGGTAAAGTTAAAATAATAATATATTTTATATTTAACTAAAGTAAACAATATAAAAAAAATAAATGCTATAAATAAAGAAAGTAATATATGTAGGTATATACATATATGTCATAAAAAATATTGTTAACAATGTTATAAAAACTTTTTGTTTAATACAATTTTATGTTTTATTATTGAATTTTTAAAGCATAATAATATTTAACAACACTTATCTTATTATTTTTTAATTTTAATAATTAAATTAAAAATTAAATATTATTCTATTGCAGTAGTTGAAATGACACCAAATTTTGAGGCAGCATATCTCCACAACATTATTGCTAAAGAATCAACAAACAATTCAACCGCAACAAATGTATAAATGTATATATGTTAAGTGTCACAAAAAGGCTTAGCAACATTTTACATAAAGCTCTATAAAAATATTTTTTACTACAAATTCAATTCGAATTTAATTAAACGATAATATTTACTATTAACTTTTGATAATAGCATCAAGAAATAATTGAAAGTTTCTATTACATATGAAAAAGTAATGATAAAAAGGAAACTAGTGTAAGTGAAAGCAACTGAATCGCTGTAAATGTTGCGCGCGAAACAAGGTTGCACCAACAGCTACCGCAACAATATACGTTACAGTTTGAAATTGGAAGAAAGTAACCACTTTAGTTAAAAATTCAATAAGAACTTTAATTAAATTTAATTTGCATACCATCAAAAAGTAATAATAGATATTAAATAAATATGGTCAGAAGAAACACAAAGCAACAAAAGTAATTGACATAAGTAATTACACATAAAACTTGCTAGAAAATGTTCACCGAAAAGCTAAATCTGAATTAAACCTGTAAGTATTTACATATTTTAAAATATTGGAACCAGTTAAAACGATTTATACTGAAATTCATAAATATATGAATATAAAAAAATGATTTCGCAGCAATTAAAATAATAGAATACAATAAATATTCTGATATTTATTTATAAATATTCTGATATTCTGATATTAGTCATTTGTAAAAAATTTATTGTTAAATTTGTTGTTAAGCCGTTAGCAACATAAACAAACTTGTAAATCAGTGAATGTGCTAAGGGCATTCGAGCCTACACTATAAACAATAACAACAAAAGCAATTTGAGTACTACAAGTCACACAAAAAATTTCATTAACAATTGCAAAGAAGTTCCTGTGACGTTGATAAGCAAACATCCTCATTTAGAAGGCCCCAGAAATTATGATCAATTAAATTTTTTGATTTGGTGATTTGTTTATTTTGAATTGCTGCAAAATTTATAATTTACATAAATCACTTATAAATAAATTTGTGTGATAA
The DNA here is from genome assembly GCF_002237135.1 of Teleopsis dalmanni. Taxonomy (NCBI): domain Eukaryota; kingdom Metazoa; phylum Arthropoda; class Insecta; order Diptera; family Diopsidae; genus Teleopsis; species Teleopsis dalmanni. The sequence goes on from NC_051848.1 coordinate 2,182,830, forward strand.
ATAGATAAAAGAAACTATATCTGCTTATATTAATTGATCACTGCGACTGTTGGCAAGAGAAAATTTCAAAAAAAATAGTACCTGGAAGTATAGAAAAAACAATAGCAACGAAAAAAGTAAAATTCCAAATGCATTTTCCCAAGAAATGCAACAACATATCGAAAACAAAACCAACAACGACTACAACAATAAAAAAGTACCAACACCACACACAACTCATGAGGACAGCCTTAATCTAACCGAGGAAGTAATTAAGGTAAATCAAGTCGAAACTAAGGGATATTAGTGTTCAAGGATATAAGTCGTGCCCGGTGCTTGTACACAAACTACAGATTCGGAGTTGTGTGAAATACTTACCTGCACATAACTTTAAGAGCACGCGCGTTGCAGACGATCGCGGCAAACAAAGTTTAAAATTAAATATACTTAACGCTACTACTAAGATTGAGCATCGAAGTTCGATCATAGAAAATCACACCAAATTCAAACTCAGATTTCAAAAAACCGCCAAAACGGTTCAAATAAATTCAAAAACACGACGCACGCCATTAACGTTAACAATGTTGAGTAGCGATATAAGTGCGTCGTCGGTTGGTTGTCCGAAAAAGTCAACCACAACAACAGCAACAGAAACCTTACCAACATATCCAACACAACAGTCACCCTTATTGCCGCCAACATCAACATCAATATTGACTCCAACTTTAACACCTGTACAGCATAAGCATGCATATACACACACAATCACACATAGCGGCTTGCACACGAAGCAAACGACAACGGCAGTAACAACGAAAGTACCATTATCAAGCCTACAACCAGCTACAACAATACCAACCTCAACTACAGATACTAACCCAAAGAATACTCACACACTACTTCTGGAAACACTTGATATGTTGTTGTCTTGCCTCGTTGTGGCACCCTGCGTTATAGCCTACTGGCGTGGTACGTGGGAATTAATGGGTGTGCTTATATTCCCTAACAATGTACCATTATCTGCGTTATGCTCATTCCTAATCGGTGGACTGGGTCATTTACTTTTCACGCTGACACAAACATTCTTCAAAGATCACATACATCCCGACAAGCGGCGTCTTACGTATTATGTAATTTCAAGGTGCTACACTGCCATTTTTGGTATTGTGTGTGTCAATATGTGGCGTGGGTCGTGGGTACTTTGCGATTGGCTAACCAGTGTAGACTCATTAGTTATTATATCAGTTGTAACATTGGTAGCTATGCTTTTTCTAATCGCCACACGTACTGTACGAAATCTAGGTGCTGCACCATATACCGTAACTATGGATCATAAAAGTGATTATTTCGAAGTGGACACCATGTTCAAAATACCGGTAAGTGAAAATGTTATTTTCTATAAATTATTGGTGAGAATTTATAGGATAGAATATTTTAATCGTAAGTAAAACAATGAGTATATGGTCTTCTAAAAAGATGTTTTATTTTTTTAGGGCTTTAATCAACCTGGTCTCTATCTGCTGGATAGCTTATTTTCTATATTTGTTATTGGTACTTTAGTAGTGATTGCGTGGCGTGGTCTCTGGGGTATAATGGATCTAACTTTTTATCCTTCTAACAAAGCAAAGTCTGCTTGGGGGTCATTGGTAAGTTACAAATTAATAAACTTTATTTTAAACAGTAATGATATTAGATAAAACCATAATTTTTTAGATATTATATTATATTATTAGTATATTATATTAGTATATTATATTATATATTTATATACAAACGAAATTTTTTGAGAATTGTCAGGTGATTGTCAGAAGAAATATTTTTTCCTTATACCATCCGCTTGATGATTGAGAGCAAAAGTTTTCGTACTAGTGGTTAGGCTAAAATAGAGCCACAATTTGAGTAGAAACCAGAATTTGAGTCAACAGAAGGAAATTGAGAAATTTCATGAAAATTGAAATCTATTCATTCACTAATTTTTAAATATTATTGTATTATTAGGAGCATTATATATTACGAGTTTTAATTAATTGATTGTTCATATCTTTCAGTTGATCGGATACGCCACAGTTTTTCTTACATTTGTCATACAACCCCTGATACGCTGCATCTGTAAGAAAATTAATGGACTATGTAGATTATTGATATGCGACATTTTTTATTTCCTTACATTTTTTGGTGCTGTTAACGCGTGGCGAGGAATTTGGAATCTTCTTGATGTTTATTTGTATCCAGGTAAATTCTATATAATTCATATACATATAACATATGTAAGAGTAAAAATGTTTTTTAATAGGGCAAAATCTATAATTATACGTGTTAAATTAATAAGTTTTTAATATCAAATATTATTTTTAAAGACTAATAAATTTTTAAAGAGTAGACTACATTAAAATGGTATCCCTTAAATAAAAATTAATGACGAAGCGGGTCTAATGTGTAGTGCAACTTTTTTGTTTTCCTTTGATTCATAATAAAAATATAATTAGTTTAATTTATTCAGAAGAAAATTTCAGAATTTCACCATATTCATCCATTTGAGCATCTCTTCATTTCACAATCGTTGACAAAATTTGTTGTTTTGAGCAGTACCCTTGCTATAACAGAGTCTCGATGAAGATCCATTTTGTGTAGGAGTAACCATACAAAAAATCCATTTTGTGTCTAGTGTGCGTAACCTAAATTCATATGCTTATTCAGATATATTTCTTCTATTGATTTATTACCAAATATTCTGAGCAACCTCTGTCTTAGGTGCTAGGTGTCTTCTGTCTATCTAACAATAATAATAATAAAGCCTTATTTAATGTCAGAGATTCTGAATAATCTATAAAATAGGTGGTAGCTGTCAATTGTAGTTATCTGTTTGCCAAATAAATATATTCATAAAGGATTATTCATTATCGACGACTATATTAGGCGCTTGTTGTTAGGAAAAATATTCCTTTTTTAGTATCTGCCTGGAATTCAGAACAATTTTACATATTTCGTATTATATTTTCCTTGCCATGACATCTGTACAGCCATTTTTGCTAACGTTTTTAAATAATAATATCATATATATTGTCTCTTAATCGAAAGTCCAACAATCGATATAAGTTCTATTCCACGAGCTACTCGTAGTAAAACTCCAGTAAAACACAAGTAAAGTACAAACTAAGAGCGTAACACAAATAAAGTGCCAAATTACGCTCTTTACACAGATTTTCATGGAACAGCTTTGTATAAAATCTGGTAAGAACACCAGTGCCGTGCAAATAAAGAATACAAAAATTTAAATTCAAACCAAAACAGCTAACTCACACTTTAAACAAATTTTACTTGTAATAAAATGTACTGATGTTACGCTCTCTCAGATGCTCTCTCAGATGCTCTCTCAGATGCTCTCATTTACTTGAAAATTCGTTGGTAAAACGCACTTGTGTATACACAGTGTTTTTCAAAGTTACTACGAGTAGCTCGTGAAACAGACCTATAATATATCAAGAAATCTTTTAAAGTTTTGTTAATATGAATGTGAAATTTTTTCATTACAGATAATCGAATATTGAGTTTCTGGCTGACACATGTCATTCCATTTCTAATACTCGCCGCACTTAAATGTTCCAATTCAATACTCGTGCGTGGCGTCTTCATCGACGCCGAAGGACACGGAGGTGAATGCGTCGACTTACCAATTAACTATGTAAAATTACATTTCGAACGTGAACGGACTAAGAAGGTATATGTTTTGCATCAACATTACAGACAACACCATCTTGCACGCAACATGGAGAAGGAAGCACAAAGTAGTCTGATCGACAAACCACACAAAACCGAAGTTCAGAAACAAAACATCATGGAATCTTCCCATCTTGTTTAATAAAAAAAAACCTGATAATTTTGTTTTTATATCTATATAATAGGTTTTGATTTTTTTAATATGTATTAATTGTTGATTTAAATAAATACTTAATATTAGTTATATTAAGGTTTATGTTGATTTGTTCTAGAAATTTTTGTCAGTGCACCAAACTAAAAAAGAATAGAATTTTTATTTAAGTGAAGTCTAAAGAATTTATAGCTTATTATTGTATTGGTTATGTTGTAAGGTATGGTATATATTAGTAATAATGTTAAAGACATGTTATAAAATAAATATTCTCTCATTAAATTTGTTAACTGATAACAGCATGAAACCTGATCCTGACAATATCGGGTTGGTGTAATGTGAAGTTTTTGCAAATTTCTGCAAATTCTAAACGTATTTCTTGTATTCTTAGGATAGGTGATAGTGTTGCAAGTTAATTAAGAACTATAGTCGGCATGATCGACTATGCTTTCATATATACCGACACACATTCAGACATGCATATATATAGAATTGGAATTATATTTCTATTGTTATGGCTTAAGGTTACAAAATGTGTAAGAACTTTTAAAATAGGAAAAAGAATTAGTGTCTAATATATTCGGTACATATGTTATGAATCTGATAATTTTATAGCAAAGTGTATATATATGTGTATATTTGTATTTACATTTATGGGACCAGATATTTAAATATTCTTTATTTTGAATATCAAGTAAAATAATATTGCACGAAAACTTTATATAGAATTGAGGTGTTAATTAATAAATAAATAAATAATATATTCCATTGTATAATGTATTAAAATTATGTGTATATATGTTATGTATTTAAATTTTAAAAAGTATTTAATCATTACGTACACGATATTATTGTTGCTACTGTCGATATTATATCATGGCCAAAAACAAAATTATAAAATATAAAATTTTAATTATACTATAAATTAAAAAATAAAAAAAATTTCAAACAAATGAAAATATTTTATTTTAAAGTAACCTTAATTAGTTTAATCCCGTATTCTATAGAATCTATCTATTGACATATGACAAATCTCACTATTAGTGTTCCTAGAAATGTCGATCACATTAGTTTATTAGATGTGATAGAACAAAAATCACAATAAAAATTTTTCAAAGACCTATTTATGAAAATAGATTCTAAAACTCGAGGTGCATAATTTTTCACTCCTAACGAAAATTTACTACTGATTGTCTTTGGCTCTTATCAAGACTTCATAGCGGCTTGACTTGTGTTTTATAAGTTTTGGTTTACTGTTTTGCAACTCAGATTCAACTCTCGCGACACATGTTCAGCAATTCTCCCATTTTTGTGCCAGAGTTCTCGCTGCCATAACTTTAATATTATCTGCGTATAGAACTAACATATATCGATTTCCTCTGGTTTTATACCAGAGAAATATCACAGAATCACAATAGCAGAGCTAAGGAGTGAGTGGTCTATTAACTGAATTTTGAATCTGTTTTCCATATTATAGTAAAATTTGATTTCATAAAAAGGTAACTAATATTTAACTATGTTTTACTATACAAATAATGCACTCAAATTTTAACTGTTATAATAAAATCTTAAGCACATCTTTTAATTGTGCTGTATTCTAGCATATTTTACAATAACTGTTTAAATAAATTCGATATAATGATGTTTTTCACATCTCTCAAGTAACAAATTGTTACATCAGGGGTATTTTAAGCAAAATTAATTATAAATAAATGGAAGTTTTGCAAAATTTGTCGTGTATTATTTGTCATATAGATTGTATACTTTACAGACATCCTTCATGTTAAAAAATCCATGTTGTTATTAAATCCATGATGTTACTAACTGACTGCATAATGATATTTGAATAGTGTTGCATTGAGAACCCTTTACCAACTAATTTCAATTCACGAACTTCTTATTAAAGTATAGTCAAAACTTAAAATTTACTGAACGACACATGCACGCTGTTTGTTAAACAACTTTGATATTTAAATTTATATTGATTCGTATTACTTAAGCACTCATTATTAATCTATAATAGTAGATGCTAGTTTTTTTTGTAAAAAATAAATCACATTTATTTCTATGAAGTGAATAATTTTATTTTAATCAAATTTTATTCCATCGTTAGCTATGACTTTCGATCATTATTCTATGATTATGGTATATGGGTTGGTGATTTTTATAGTTTAATTTTTAGCTTTACAGTTTACTCAGTAGTTTTTAAATCAGAATTCTTCTGACAAACTTACGTTTTTCACAAGGGCCTTTTACATTTGTTGCTTTTAAATTAACTAAGAAGGCTTATAGATCGCTTTGTATCATCACTTTGTACTCTAGATCCTGCTTTTAAGAAGCCAGGCTTTATTTGCAGTTTTTTGGAATTCAAAGTAGTTGTCCCAAATAAGTCACTTGTCTAGGCCAATTCTTAAATACGTTATGATATCTTCGTACGATTTAGAAAGTTTACTGAAATGCTACCGTAATTTAAGGTAAAAATTAAATTGTAGTTCATTGGTTTCGATTTAAATTCATCAGTTTGACAAACATTTTTTCAAATGAACTTAAAATTAAAAGTTTTAACAACTAGGTTACTTAGTGGGATATTAAATGTGTAAAGATTTTTCTCAATCGCTGAGAGTTTAATTTTTGTCGAATTTCGTATTGGGTACTCTTAGATACTATTATATAATTGACTAGTATTACAAAAGAATAACTTATGTTTTACCATGTAGACACATGTTTTGTTGATGATTATATTGCTTAAAGTTGATTTTTTACTGATTTGTGCAATCCTAAGCAGCCTTTGGACAGCCCAAACTAGTATTTTTGTTGGATCGAACCCTATATTTTTACTTATGCTTTATTCTATGTTTTTTTAAACGAGGGCTGCTATATATATTTCTGGCGTAATAATGAAAATGCGAATATTTATCATCAAAAATTGTTTTATTGTTTTTTAAAGTATTTTCCAGCCTGATTTATAGACTTTTTCATGCGCTCAAACCAATTGTCGAAGCACTTTTTCCACTCCAATTGAGACACCTCCAAAACATGGTTTTTGAATATTTCAACAGCATCTTCTGGCGACGAAAATCGTTGACCACGCATTTTTTTCTTGATGTGCGCGAGTAAAAAGAAGTCATTGGGTGCCAAGGACTGTACGGCGGATGGCCCATCAGTTCGACGTTTTGGCCGGTTAAAAAGGCGCTGGTTTGAGCCGATGTGTGAGAGCTCGCTTTGTCATGGTGAACAATGATTCGTCTCCTCTTGTTCGTTTTTCGAATTTCTCCGAAGACTTCAGGCAAACAAATTGTGGTGTACCACTCAGAAATGACCGTCCTTCGTTGCTCAAGCGGAACAGTCGCCACATGACTAGTTTTACCGAAGAAACATGCGACCATTTGCTTTGAAGTGCTTCTTCCACGAACAACTTTCATTGTATTTAGCTCGTCTTCGAAGACACGCACGGTTGACGCATAGATCCATGATTCGTCACCTGTGACGATCTTATAAACGTCTTTTGAAGCACCGTGAACGTATTTTTTCAACATTTCTTTGCACCAATCGACATGAGCCTCTTTTTGAGCGATTGTCAAATTGTGCGGGATCCAACGAGAACTAACCTTTTTCACGGCTAGGTGTTCATGCAATATCGAATGTATGCTGGTGGGAGAAATCCCCAAGGATGCCCCTATCTCACGGTATGTCACATGACGATCTTGTATTATCAGTTCACGCACGGCATCAATATTCTCTGGCACAACTGCCGTTTTTGGACGACGTTGACGGGATTCGTCGTTGAGCGAGCCGTGGCCGACGCTCGTTGAATTCATTAAACCATCGTATAGTCACAGTGCTATAGGATGGTGCTTCGTCGCCATACAAAGATTGAAGTTCATCAATGCACTCTTGTCGTGATAATCCACGTCGAAAATTGTAAAAAAATGATCGCACGAAAATGTTCACGTGTTAATTCCATTTTTTGGCCGAGATGAATTTTTCAAGTCTCTGTAAATAAAACAATTCACAATTAAATGACAACACGTTCTGAGTGATGTTATGCTAAAAAATTGTCAACCTTTCCAATGGAAATGTCAGATTGCACCTGATAACACTTAATGTTGCCTAGGCCACAAATATATATAGCAGCCCCCGCACTACATTAGAAGTAAAATCAATAGTTCAGTTGATACAAATGTAGTCTGACAGAGTTTTAGTGCAACAAAAACGCATCCATGAGTTTCAGAAGTTATGTTAATTGTCATTCTTGCTTGTCACTCTTGATTGCCCATGTGATCTTTCCTCCCCAATATTTCAACGGCGTTATTTACAAAAAAGCAATATATTGTCTGATGATGTAATGCTTAAAAAGAGTTTAATTAATTAATTAAAATAAAAAATTAGACAATTTAAAATACATAATTTTAAAATTAAGTTAAAAATTTAATATAGAATATATTTTTTTATACTTGAAATATTAAATGTCACGAGGTGTGCAACCAATGCAAATAATAAGCACTTGTCACATAGGCACGCAGCTGTGTCGCTAAAAAGTAAGAGGGTCTGAACAATATTAATGAAAGATCGTGATTAAGTAGAATAAGAAGTAATTAAGTCTTACTTAAACTATATTCTTAAGTTTTATCGTTCGTCATAATCTTTTATTCATCAAGGGTGCTGCAACCTCATTCATATTCTTTTTTTATGCAACTCTCTTCATTGCTGCCACTATCCATACTCTAATATTGGAAAGTGTTGAACATAATTTGACAGGCTTATTTTGTCGGTTAACACTTTGTCTTTCAACAGGTATTTGTCTGCCTTAGTGGTTATGATCCAACACCTCACATACAGTTATTTTATTGGCATCCTGGGTGCACGTACCGCTCAAGCTAAACTGCATAAGCTTTTCGAAGATGTGAATTTCGGTTTGGAGTAAAGTTCGTAGAACTAATCATTACTTCTTACAATTTTATGTACTCAAATATATTTTTTTATATATTATTTTATATTTTAAATAATATCATAATGTTATCATCTTGATACTTTACATAGAAATCTAAATTAAATTAAATATATATTAAAAAAGAAAATAATTATTAGTATAAATGTGAAATATATACATAATACTAACGCTCGACTCAATCCTCTATAGATTTGTTTATTTGTTGATTGAGGTATGACCCTCAACTCCTTTAGTGAATATTCTTGTATGTCTTGTTGACTCCAAACGCTTTTCTTGAAATTGTCATTTCAATTTCGAGTTTTAATTTGTGATTTTTAATTTTTCTATTTTTAAGTTGTTAATTTAATTTTTATTATTAATTAAAATGGTTAAACATTAAATGTATGCATTTTAAAGAATAAACACTAATGAAGTTCCTCAATAAAGAACGAAATATTTGCGAATTTCTTTAAATAAATGCGTTTCATTTTTCGTATCTTATAGCTTATAAAAATCTAAACAACAAAAATTTAAGTTTCGGGTCCAGAAAATAATCTCACGAAGCCGTATCAGGTCAGAACTTTACTTGATTTATTATATTTTTTGAGTTTGGCTTTGCCCCATTCCAGAACACTTAAAAGTATGATTTCAAAAACAGCTGAAGCAAACCGACTGGACAGATCGCTGTCATTTATCTCATGATAACACAGTGAAGTGCTTCTAAGTTATAGAATAAAAATTTCAGAGAATAAAAGATATCTTTTAGGTGCGTTTTTGCAATTATATTTTCCTGAAGCAATGGCACCTTATGAAGCTCATGAATCAAATTTTTATTTGCTTTTCTCTAAACACTTTAATCGAAAATTGTATACAAAAATCTTAGATATATACGCAGTTTGAAAATATATTTTAACACATTTTGTGCATCAAAGAGTATAAGAAAACCCAGAATAACCTCTTGCCGACTGCACTGTAGCTATTCGGTATGAGTACCTTTGTGAATGTAGGCACATAGCCCATCCAAATGAGTTTATACCATATATATTCTATCAGCATTTATTTAAAGTATTTATGTGTGTCCAATATATTTTCAATCGAGGACGACTGCAGTGTATGAACTTTAGTTCTAAAATGCATTAAGTATTTTTTTGGTTCTTAGTATTTCTTATTGTTGAAATATAAAAGAAAATAAAAGAAAATATAACAAAATAAAGAAAATTTCAATTTAAATACAAAAACAATTGAAATATATTTTTTTTGGCAGCGAGAGAAGAATGATTTTCTAAATGTTAAAATTTTTTTTGAATTAAAAAATTAGTTCGACTTTTAATCTCAAGCACTTCGCTAGAAGAATATAAAGTGTTTAATATTTTTTCTATTTTAAATATTAAAGATACTCTTACATACGCACTTACATATATGTATCTGAAAAATAAAAAAATTATTTAAATACTTTAGCTTTATTGATATTAAAAATCTTTAACAAACAAGAACAATGAATTAAATTCTTTCTAAACTATATATATTTAAAATAATTTATATAATCAATTTTGAAAAAATCAAAGTGATTGTTTTTTTTCAAATTTTTTCATCCTGAAATTTTGATTAAATTTTACCCAATGGGTATTCCTGACATACGTATGCTTATCACTGTGGACTTTGAAGTTTTCGGTCATGTGCAGGGTGAGCAAAGCCTGCAATATTTTATTATATAAAATATTTAATAATAACAACAATATTTTGAATAAGAATAAAAATAATACTAGTAATTCAATATAATACACATATAATTAATAATATTAATAATAATATTATAAATAAAATAATAACAAAAAAATATAACAATTTATAAATAATTATTTTAATATTTTTAATAATGATGTCAAAATACTATAAAGAAATAAGAAGTATAATGATTATTATGACTATTTCATTATTAATAAAAATGGCTATATTATAACATATATAAAAATTTATAAATAATTTATTTAAATTATAAAAACGTATAAGAATATAATTTATTGTGATTAAAGCAGCATTGAATATATTAATTTAATAGTTTAAATTCTTAGAAAAAAATAAAGTTTTAATAAAGAAAAATTTAAATAAACATATATCAACAAATTAGAATGTAGTGATGAATGTATTAAATATATTAAATCTCTATGAAAATAATAAATATTAAATATAATAAAATAAAAATAAGATTAAGCAATTATTGTACAAAATTATTTATTTGAAAAACAATTAAATAAAATTTTTTATACATAAAACCAAACATATTTCATGTCGTAAAAGCGACAGTAATAATATATATTATTTTTTATTGATGAATTCATAATTAATAAAAGAATTAATATTATTAAAATTTTAATAAAAACTTCTAAGACAATTCAAATATATCTTTCGACTCAAAAAAAAAAAATAAAACCAAACAAAAATTCTGTTCGTTACTTCAATATTAATCAAACTAAACACATATATTTCATTGATTCCTTAACAGGACACGATTTTCTTATAGAATAGAATTGGATAGAAAATAACAGTGTTTTAAGTTTCCAGCGATGTTTAGTACTAAAACAATTGAATAGCACTTATGTTAAGTAATTTAATTGGTCTTTCAGTCCGTCTGGATAATATGGAAGCTTCTCGTCCAATATTTTTCTTTTTATTTGACCCAACTGAAATCCAGACAGTTATAATAAATCTGACTAGAAGACATATTACCATTTAGGCAAAGATTTAGTTTTGTCACCTGAGGCAGATCTGTTTTGTATGGATCGTAAAATAGTTTTAGATATCTCATTAAATTAATATCCCCAAAACCTTAGTTGTTAATCAAATATGCTTTTCTTGATCGCCACTTTTATAAGATTCAAGAAATGCCGGTGTCTGCAAATTACACAAAGAATACATTGAGATAAACGTCATATAATCCCTTAGCAATTAGCTTTCTTTATTAAATTGAACTAATTATATTCAGCCAACTTTTACTTAACCTTAAACCACAAGTTTTTGATTTAAAGTCTTAAATTCTGCTTAAGTTATATATATATGAAGAGCATTTTTCAGATGATAAACTCATTTATATGGTCATGGTGAACTGCTATCTCTAACATAATTTTAATAATACATAATAAAACATATATATTTATAAACTGGTTACAACAAAACTTAAAAAATTATTAAAATTGTATTACACATATTAATAAATAATATTGCTAAATGATAAAACGTATATTAAAAAAAATTTATGCCGAAGAATAAAAACTTACACTTACATAAATGAATACTTTTAAGACAAAAATATAAGTAAAAAAGAATATTAATAAATTAAATAAATAATCAAAACTAACAAATATTAAAAATGAAATAGAAAAAAAAATATAAAAATTTATTTAAAAAATAATATAAAATAGTAATATTTAAAACAATTGTAATATTTATATGATTTGGTAAAATTATATAAACGAAGAGTGTTTACTAATATATCAAAAATTGAAATATGAAAAATTACTTGGTTTAATTATGTATATATATTCATTAAGACTATTATACATAATAAAATATGTATAATAATGATATATATAATATTGCATATAACAAAAGTTCATTACATAGAGCAAAATTTTCGCTTAACGATCAATTGTTTTAATTATAATTGTGAATTGTGTAATTCAGTTAATCAATTTAAATATTATTTAATTAATAATGCTCAAAAATTCAATTAATTGTAATATGTATATACGTTGAAAGCTTAAATTCATATACTTTGAATTCATACAATCAAAATATTGAGCCAATATTAAAAAAAGACAGTAGTAGCAAAAAAGAAACATATAAATAATTAAATATAGAGTAAAAAATATAAAAATAAGATGATAAATTTCAAAAAATAAAAAATTTGATCTGCCGTTGTTGATCTGAAAAAACAAGATTAATCAATAATGTCTTTCCGCATTAAGTGTGCTTAATGTTTTTTTTCACTTAAAAAACTAAGTTCATATATTCCATATAAAACAAATTATTCAGTATTATAATTATCATATATCAAGAATATAAACTGCAAGTAGAAGTATAAAATTTAGTCTATGACAAACAATAAGTTTTTACATAATTCACTAAATAAAATATGTGACTTCTAATATAAATAAATAATAATAAATTTATGAATATTGATATCGTTTCGTAAAGGATTCGTAATAAATTTTAAAAGAATCATTTTTCCATTTATATATAAATACATATTGAACCGGTGTACTATATATTCCAATATGGCCTTTTTATGATGTTGTTTTTTAAGTGGTCAGCTACTTTCGAAAGTATTTATTTGAAATCAATTTTACAATTTATATATTTACATTTTTTTGCACGTTAGCTATTTACAAAAAATTATTTATATACATAGACTATTTTAAATTAGTACTCCCACAATTTCGAATGGTTCATTAGAAAAATCGTGGGTGAAAATATTGTTAAAACATTTAGATTGATTTAATTGAGCAGAAAACTATCCTTGACATTTTTAAAAATAAAATACCATACCTCTTTATACAAATACATATAATTATATTTTTGATCTCAAAGCAAGGGATTTATTTAAATTATTTTCGAAAATACCAAATAAATAAATTAAATTAAGAATTCTTGTGGTACTGATTTTAAATGTTTTTATGAAGTGTGAATTTATAAAATAATATATGTATTTTTTTAATCGTTTTTACTTAATCTGTTGCAGTTTTTATTATTCTTATCGGAGAGACGTAGCAAAATAGACACTTATACAGAAGCTATTGAGAGCTAGCGATTAGCTTATCTCCTAGTGATACAGATTTCCGTTCTTTAACGAAACTTTTGCATTCCTCGAGAGGCGGATAGAAAGTTTCTTCTCAATTTCTTGTTCTCTAAAGACACAGACAGTAGTTGTATGTGTACTTTTTTCATCTCAGGTGATGCAAGAAATCTTTTGACGCAGGTCTTAAGGGTTTATACTGTAGTTTAAGGTGTATACCGTCAATGGTAACGCAATGCTGAATTTGTCCTTTGATAACGATAAAAGCAGGAAATCTGTTCGTAGTTGGTCCTGTCAATAAGTGCGTGAAAGTTTGAAGGGTATAGTTACTGTAACGTTTGGATTATAAAGAAACATTAATCAAAATTCGGATTCCAAAATAATTCAATAGCTGTAATACACTAATATTTATATTTCCAATTTCATTAATAAACTTTTTAATTATGTAATTTTAAGTAATGATACATATATTAAAACACACATCATATATTCTAGAGGAAGATTCTCCAGCATAAAAATTATTTTGCGACCATAAGAAATTTATTTAAATTATGTAAGAAGAGATAGATTGAGTTAAATATTGTCAAAATTTAAAAAATACCTTTGATGTACGTATATGTGGAGGTCTGTGGTTAATATTGGTGATTTAATTATTCAAAAAACTAATGATTTATATTTTCACTCACTTATAATATGTTGCAGTTACTCTCATTCAGTGCTCAAAGTAATTGATCATTAGAAACATACTAAGCGTTTATAAATAACCTCTTGTATCTTCATTAGCAATAAGAACTTCAACAACCTATATTCCTAACTCCTAGTAAATTTGATTACTTTTCTTTTAACACATTGCTTAAATGCTAATGTGGTTTTATATAAAATTGTTTCTCAATTACAGGCTGCTATTTCACGAAAAATACACGCGATCTGTGCACCAAGGCTGGCATAAAAGGTTGGGTTAAAAATAGCAAACAGGGTACTATAGTGGGTAAAATGCAAGGTCCCAAAGAAGAAGTTGATAAAATGTATTTTTAAATATTTAATGATAACTTATTTCTTGTTATCGAATTTTGTTTTTTTCAATTTAGGATACAATGGCTGTCGAAAGAAGGCTCGCCAGGTTCTCAGATTGAAAAGTGTGAATTGCGATATATGGGCACTTTAAACCGGTTGGACTACAAGGATTTCGCAATTAGATTTTAGTTATATAAATGTAATACACTGTTCTGATTATTATTTAAATTCGTTGCTAATCATTTTTATATATTTTTAAATAAAATTACATTAATAAAATAACAGATTCGATTTGTATTTATCAATAAATATTAAAAAAAAGGTATTATATAAGTACCAATCTTGTAAGAATAAAAAATAAGTACATCTTAATGCAACTTATTCATATAAAATATTGACTTTAATTTGTCAAATTGGAATTAAATGCAGTTGCAATTTGTTAAATAAAAAAATTTTCGCACTAAAAAACCCACAATCTTATCTTTCGATTTTATATCAGACACATTATACCAAATCATTAAATTGAACATTAGCAATAATTAAAACATTTCCAATATTTTATAAGAGTTATTATTTCTGCTGGCTTTGGTTTTAACATTAAACTAATTTAAACGCAAGATTTGACAGCAGTTATTAATATTAAAAATAATGCTCTTGGCATTTACAAATTATTTAACATGACTGGAAACGACCATTTTTTCGCATTCTTTCAAATGATTTTTCTGCATCGTAATTTCTACAAAAGATATTAAAATTTTAAACTTATCTTAATAATATAGAAATTAATATCCCGCTTACTTGTAGAATTCAGCGTATGCCTTCTTCTTAGGGTCGTTGACGAGTACCTTAAAAGCAACAGTCGCAACGGTGGTCAATGCGATGGCTACAATTAAATTTTTCTTAATAGTAGCGTTGTGAAGGCCACGTAACACTGGTTTTGGAATGCTACCAGTAGCTGCAGGAGTACTAGACATTTTGCTTTAATTTTTATTTAAAATCTGCAAGAATAACATAATATTAATAGTGCGGTTATAGGTTACGTAATTTCTATGATAATTTCTGCACACTTAAATCACTTCAAGCACAACTTCAATATTTTTATTATATAGAATTTCTCTTGTATTTCTTAAAACAATTTTCATACAATTTATTTAAGTTACTTATTCAATTATAATTATATTGCAATTGAGCGCACCTTCCACGAAAAAATCTGCAAATTTTACAAGCAAAAATATTGTCTGCAAACGTCAAACTCAATTGTGACAGGGCTCTAGTGTGATGAAAAATTAAAAAAAAGCACCTGTCAAAAAAAATTTTAATGCTATCAGAGATGTGTTCACTATGCATTCACATATAACAAAACAATTATGATATATTAAAAAATTAAATTTATAATATTGAAGATAATTTTAAGATTTGCATGAATTTATATAAAATCGTTTAAATTTTAATGGTATGTAGGAATTTTACAATATTAATTTCTGTATTTAAATTAAGAAGCAAGGGCGATTAGTTAGAATATGTAATATCAACATAATATATATATTATATAAATTGTACTTTTTTTTGTTGTTTATTCATAAAATACTTTTTATAATATATTTTAATTCAATCACATAGATATTGCATTACACCAATGCAACGTTCGTAGCTTCATTGTTTCGAATAAAAAGCAATATAATATGTTCATAAATTTCTTGTAAATTTTTAGATAAAAAAAAACAAACAGTAAAATTAATATTTAAACATAAAATTGGTTAATTAATATTGTCTTGTATAAACAATATTAAAAATTAATTAAAATAAAATGAACTCAAAAAGCTAAAAAAAAAACAATGCAAGCCATTCAATCTCTAAATCAGTACAGTACGCTTACAAAGTTGACAGCTTTTGAATATGATTTAAATTAGTTTTATGTCACGTACAGACGACAATCGTAAGGTGCAACCGCAATGGTGTTCACAGTTCCATAAAACTCAATGAGTCCAATTTTTGCGACTGATGCCAATTTCAATTAATTTAACTTTTACTCCTGCATTTGTGACTAACACAAAATAATTGTATGATTTTACTTGCAAAGCATATTCGGTTCTGAATGTGGTTGTCGTCTACGTTTGGGTTTATATAGCACCATTTTCGGTGGCGATCAAAGTTCATTCTCATAATATCAATTGATTAATATACTTTATTTCTATTCCCATAGATATATAGTGTGGTTCTAATATATAATATTTAACTTATTCGGCATTTACACTGATCTTAAATGGCTCATTTTGGTCATAAATCAAAAATGAAAAGAAAATTATTCATTTTTGCATACAAAATCTCAAGCGCAAATGAGAAATGAAATCCATTGGGTCTCATTGCGTATCAATAAGTTCTAATAAGGTTAGAATGAGTTTCAAATATGTTCCAAATGCAAATGAATACATTGAACATACCCTAAATAAAAGCTTTTCATGGCATTTTGATAGTTTGAGAAAGCTGTTTTTGACATATTTACAACAAAAAGGTAAATAAATGTTTGGTGGTTGCATTTCCTTAAAAGCAACACACCTCTTTTTGGAACTTCTAGTTCCCAAAAATAAATTAATTGAAGCTAAAAATAAGTTTTCAGTTTATATTGTAAGCTTTGAAAGCATATTTAACTTTCATTCAACATTTTTTTGGCACAGGCCAACAGGCAAGTTGAAAAATCAGCTGTTTGATATGAGAACAAATAAATTACAACGAATGTAAACGCTTTCATGACTCATTTGAAATGAGCCATTTGAGGTCAGTGTAAATGCCATATTACTTAATATTGTTTTTAATTATTATTTAGATGCTTTATTGTTTAGCATATGTATGTATTATGCTCTATTAATAATAGAAGCTCCTATTTAGATTACATTCCAAGTTGAAAATAATCTGACTTAAAGCATCAAAATAATGGATGGACAGACGGATTAAGACAATTTATATTATTGATTACAATTATTAGTATTAAATTGATTTTTACCGTCCGTCTTGACGAAAGAAACTAAATCCTTAATATGAACTACTGTTTTCAATAAACGGGTTTTTATCGAACAGTAGTGATATTGCAACAAAAAAAAATTATTTTTATTATTTTTAATTAAGTGAATTTTTGGCTGTTTTGAGTATTGCCAAACACCCGTGTTGTTGTTGTTGTCCTAAATTTATGCATGTAAATTTAGTTAACCAATCACTAGATTTTCATTGATACAAAATCTATCTAGCACCTTCAATTATGTACTAATTCAGGATGATAAAGAACCTTCAAAAATGTGCTAACCAAGGATGAAAGTATGATGTTTGAGCTCTAACTCAATGTTGTAATTAAACCATAAACACTTCTTATAAATATTATTTGAAATTTATTAAATGTAAATAAACACATTGGAGATTCCGATATGTTCCTAATATACATATTTGTATTAGCGTCATATGATAAAAAGAATGAGAACAAAATAAAAAAAACATTGAGTTGTTTTATGTAAATTACACTAATATCAACAAAAATATACAATCTATTGTTCCGATTCCATGCTGCTAATTCATCTAGTTCTAGTTAAAGTGTTTCTGGATTACAAAATAATAAGATGATTAATAGAATAATTAGAATTAAAAAAAAATTGTTTGTAGGGTATTTTATTTTAGTACATCTCAACGATTTTATTTTAGTATCCCTCAAGTTTAGTTTAATAAATAAAAAAGTCGTATGGGATGGTGAGACAAGAGCTGAGTTTTAGCGAATATGATCCGCTCAATTTTACATGCAAAACAAAAAACAATGGGATGAACCAGCAATTGGTTCACATTCTTGTTCAATGTGGAATGTATGTAAAAAATAAAAGTGGAACGTTTTTAATAAATAAATCTATATTTATACTTATTTATTTATTATTTATTTTATGCACTTATTTGTTTAATGTGCCATTATTATTTATTTCTTTGTTTAGAGTAATGTTTTAATTATTACTATTACTATAAATTAAAATTATTAAAATTAATTGAAATTATTACTTTAATTATTTAAGTTTTATTATAATTAAAAAAGTGTTGTTTGATAATTTATGAAAATCAATTAATTTGAAACGAATATATAAAAATTAAGTTGAATACATTTATTTAATTAAAACAGAACAATACATAAGGAAACAGGTTCTTCAACAAATACGTTTATAAAAAAACCATTTTCATCGCAAACTGCCTGCAAGATTAAGCCATAGTCATGCTTTCTTTTAAAATAAGCCTAATTGCTATGGTGAGGTGTATTTATTTTAACATGTGTGCTGTCTATGCAACCAATCACGAACGGAAATTTTTTCGTAGATTCCACTTTTGCACTATAAGCAAGTGCGTATTTAATAAATTAGTGTCCAATTGATATAAGCTAAACACTAGTTCTTTCAATTATCCTCCATACAGAAGCTTTTGATATGCCAAAACAAATACCAAATTTTGGAAAAGTATTTATATATGCCATATACCACAAAAATATATGAATTTCCTTTTTTGATCTCGTTCGATTGTGACCACCACGGTTATTTTGTATTTGCTGATTGGAATTTATTAACAAATCTATTGAAATATAAAATATAATTAATATATAGCAATTGTGTTCTTTATGCGCAAATACCAATCAAATAATTAGTAATACATCTTTGAAGTCTAAAGTTTTTCCTGAAATCTTCAACGGAAAAATTATTGATCGTTTCCACAAAATTTTCACTATATCCATGCTGATGCACTTCATCCCCAGAGCTTATTACACTTGAACTAGTGTTTAAAAAGGGAATGAAAGAGTCAGTTTCGTTCGATGATTCTAATAAAATCTGCAATTTTCATTTATTTACTTTCGAACTAAATTTAAGTTTTAAAGTAAATACTAATAAAAACTTACATTTAATATTTCAGACATTTCAACAGATTTTATTTTTTTTCTATATTTTAGATTTTTTATATTTAATACTTTCTCACTTATTTTTTTAGCGCTAAAATTATTCACAAAAATAAAAAAAAATTTTGTAAACAAACCAAACTAACATAGTTCATGCGTTGCCAATTACTTTCATACGTGATCCATATCGTTTCAGCAAAGATGATCCAAATCATTGTTTGCTGAAACGCAGCTAATTTAGGAGAGTATCTTTTCTTTTGTAACATATTTTTGGTTAGGTTGGCTGTCAATCATTTGAAGAGGATTTATCAATATAATTATTGTGTTTTCAGAGAAATTGTGTATCAATTGACCAGCTCATGCATTTTACAATATTTTATTAACTTAGTATAACTCTGAACCTATATATGTATATATGAATGCTGTTTTCTTTAATTATCTTATTGAGAAATAAACGATACAATAATAGCAGTAATTTATTTTTTCAGAGTAGCAAAAAAATACTAGCAACTTACGAAAGAAAACATGTGAAGCAACAACAAAGTTCTTAAAATCTTCAGAGTTAGGTTTTCCTTCGAGAAAATTTCCAGTAATCCGTTAATTTTCCAGTATATAAATAAATAAATAAAATTATATATAAGATAAAAATGCTATCTATTGCCCTTCTAATATTAATTTTGTTTTGTTTTATTTATATTAATTAATTTTTAAAATTTACAAATTTTATATTTTATATTGTACACACCACAACAGAAAATGTATGTCAAAAATTAACATTTAAAATGTTTAAAAAGTGATGCCAATATGTTAATATATATATGTTATATATATATGTTATATATATATGTTAATATATAATGCTGTTTTTTCACAATTCTGAAAAAAAAAAAAATTACGGCTAATATTACGTTTCTTGGCATTATCCTGATATTTACGTGTGATGTAATTGTAGGTAGGATATTTGGGTAAATATAAACATGCATTGACTTAGCTTACGTTTGGTAGGCGTTGTAATAATCCAGTTATTTACATCACGTACGTAATAGTTTTAGACTTTATATGCAAACGTAGGCAGACTTGCTTGTAATGGTTAGTACATTGTTAATACGTGTTAGGGTTAGGTATATTTCCTAACTTCCTTAGTTTAATTAGATTCATTGATCATCAAATATTTCTATAATTGGAACACGTGCGTACATATTTTATTCAAATAGTTGCTATTTTTAATTGTTTGTATTTGGTCACGTACTAGTACATCTAAAAAAATCTTAAATTAATTCATAATAAATCATTTATATTCTTCTAGTAGTTTTGGCATAAATTTAAATGTTTATTGAACTTTAAAAGTGAAAAACCTAAACATGAAGAAGTCAATGTAGATCAGGTTCACTTTATCGAGTCATTTTACCGAGACATTTTAACGAGTTCTCTGCCGTTGCCTATGTTACGTTTCATATTAACTGAATTCTTAATTACCGAAACAAATAATAAAATAAAAATAAGCAAAATAACATAAAATAAGCAAACTGCTTTTTAATATATTTGTAAACAAATATAAACAAATTATGCATTAAATTTAGACAAATAGTAGTTAATTTTATGAACTAATATTTAAAGGTCAACTGTGTAACTAACAAATGAGTCAAATTTATTAATCTATAATAAATCAGCAATAATGACAAATAAAATGGGCAGACGAGTACACAAGTGAGAAAGTGAATAAAGAGCCGAATGAAAAGAACGAAATATGTTAATAAAACCATACGATATTCATAATCAATAACGAGTACGAATAATTATAAGATTTAATGGACTTTTTAGTTCAAGAAATTAGTTTTTTTCAATTAGTTTTTACTATTTTGCAAATTTAATAATTCTGATTTAATATTACTACCCTGGAAGAGAGCATGATTCAAGTTTTATGGTGTGCTCGTTGTTTAAGTAATTAAGATTTGATGCCGGCACATATAATTTACAGCACCTATTAGTTTGCACTAGAATTGGAAAGAATTATCGTTCTGAACTGGAGGCTTTTATTGCCGTCTTTAACCTTTGCCTATTGTAAAACTTTTTTATAATACTTTAGCAGTAAAGTCTTTGCTTATAAATTTTAATGGAATACTTCAACGCGTGCCCAAACATTTATAGAACGGTAATAGGAACGGTGAGATAAGACCAGTACCAAAAGTGTGTTTGCGAGAAAAATAATTAACGAATAATCTTTTAAATATACTTTTAATCAAACTTTGATTTAATATGAATTTTTTTGATCTGAGATCTGAGATAAGTTCGAGTATATACCACATATTAGATGTATGCCGCAATATAAATACATACATACATGTATAT
>NC_051848.1:2204767-2210987 GCF_002237135.1 Teleopsis dalmanni
GCATATACCCAGTAGAAAACGGATCGATCCGTCATCGAAGACGTCTTCAAGACATGGATACATACATGAAGACCGATCGATCCAAATGTATGACGGTCTTCGAAGACACTTTCATACAAAATAGCCAAATGTCTTCAATGAATTATTGCGTACAAGTCTCGAAGACCGTCTCGAAGACCATGTCTTGCATAACGGACGCATTCGACAGAAAGTTGTGCGCTCTTAGTGCAGTGCTCATATAATTTTTTCACCCTTTTTTTATTTCTACTCTTTTATTGCGCTCTTTAAATTCAATTTTCTCTTTAAATAAGTAGAAAGAAATTGTTGTATTTTGTACTTTTATTTATTTTATATAATAATTTCTTACATTACATTCAAAATTAAAAGTAAATTATAAATTTTATTAAAACATTAAAAATAAATTAAATTAAAAAATAAACTTAAAAACTAGAAAACATAATGAAAATTAATTTAAATAATTAACTTAATATAACTTAACATATCTAAAATTAACTAAAACTAATATAAAATAATTTATAGCATTTCGCTATCATCTATTGTTGAAGTTTTATATGTTTTCAAAAGCGTTGAAAAGGATTTTGGTACAATTAAACCTTCTGATCTTAAGAGTTCTAAAATATCATTACCACAACGCCTGTTAATCCTGTGTTTTTTAAATATAACAGCTAATTTTTCACAAGTGTTTTCAGTTTTTTTATTTTCAACATCCTTTGTTTCGTTTCTAAAACAACTTTCACTGGAATTATTGTCTTCAATATTAATATCAATATATTTTCCAGGAACTAAGTCAATATTTAATTTGTATTGATTTAATTTATTTTTTTTAATATTTCATAGTTTAATGATATTGTTTCTTTATTCATTTTGATTTTTTTAATATTTATTTCACAAATATTTATTCACTACACTTCAAAATTATTGCGTCACTTCATTTATAAAACATAGCGTCATCTGAGGCAAAATTCAAATACGTTGCTATGAACACTAAAAATGAGAGAGAAAGCAAAGAAAGAGTATTTACATTCATGTTTTGAGCAATTGTTTTGCAAATTTGCTTGAACATGCGGACGCGGTATCAAAGACCGTCTTGAAGACAATGTCTTCGAAGATCACTTTTTCTACTGGGATATGCGTAATTTCTTTATCGTTTTCTTCCGAGATGTAGTTTTTCATACTCACACACAACCATATTCCATGTATACGAACTGATAATCAGTAGAATCAAAACTTAATTCGCAGAAAATTGTTTTCAACTAGCAATCCAGTATGCTTCGGAATAAAGGCGTAGTAAAGTTAAGCAAATAGGTGCTGCTCCCTCTTAAACTTAGCCGAAAGTTATAGCAATAATAAACTTAATATTGGAAATAGGATTCGTGGCATCATTTATCAATGGTTAAAGGCCTATGCTTTAACTTAAAGCATAGGCAGGGGTATGCTCACAAAATCTTGTGCTATAAGTGTAAAGAAATTCCCAATTTTAATGTAATGACCATTTATATAAATTCAAATTCAATTATAAAATAAATATAATAAACCTTTAAATTTTATTGTGAGGAATATTTTAGAAAATAAAGTTCAATTGCAAGAATTGTTCCTAAATTTGACAAGTAGAGTTTGTATAATTTCATAAGAACAAAATGTTATTGAAGATCCATTAAAGACATCATACATGGCTGCACAGTTTTATTTATCCATAATGTTTGCGTTATTTGATTTAAATTAGTAATTGATTTTAATGTTTAGAAATTACATTTTTATTTTTATTAATTTAATTTTTTCATTTCTTACACATATTTCTTTTATGTACTTTATTTGCTGTTTACGTATTCAAACACGCACTGGATTATTTTCATTTTACAACAAATTTTTATCTTCATACATTGGCACATTGGCACATTGACTATTGTGCTGTTATTACTGTTGCCGTTGCCACTGTCGTTGCCGCTGCTACAAAAATAATGTAATATG
Source organism: Teleopsis dalmanni (assembly GCF_002237135.1). Taxonomy (NCBI): domain Eukaryota; kingdom Metazoa; phylum Arthropoda; class Insecta; order Diptera; family Diopsidae; genus Teleopsis; species Teleopsis dalmanni. The sequence continues at coordinate 2,206,757 of NC_051848.1, forward strand.
CAATTGTTCTGTCCACTTAAAAATTTAACAGAAATTGGCATACATGATGGTAGCAGTAGTCAACATAGCATAAATAGCATAACGCACATAAGTAGTGAAACATTCGACAACAGTAATAATAATAATAACAACAACAATAACAACAGTAACAATAACAATAATGACACAAAAAGCAACAATAATACACCGACACTAAGTCGGCGGAAAGCAAGTAATGGATATACAAATGCTCCTCCGGTACTTAGCACCAATGACCATAGTAGTAAATTTGAAGATCGACCAATTAAACATCATTCCTTTGTGTCAGAAGTTCCCGATGTTAAACATATGGAGCGTGCATTGTTGGGTCTCTTAGATGATTTTCATTCAGGAAAGCTAAAAGCTTTTGGTACTGTATTTCTATTATCATACATACATACGTATACATGTATATATTTAATAAATTTTAATGTTGTTTGTATGCCTCTAGGTTCTGGTGGTACAATGGATCAAATGACAATAATTCGTGAACAGCAAGAGAGCTTAGCAAAACTGCATTTTGAATTGGCTGCTGCTGAGGAAGATTCACTTGAGAATGGCAACGATTTAAATGCAACAAAAGCACAAGAAAACATGTTACAACTAGTACAGCGGCTAGAACAGTTATCAATTTCAATAGAACAACTACAAACAAGTCATACTGGACTTTAGAACCATAATTTGGTTAATTTTTTTGTTTTGTCTAATTTCAAATTTTATTGTTACAAATGTGATTTATCAAACTACGATTTCATTTTCCTAACTGGTCTGTTCTGCGTTGTTTTCATGTCTATATACATATGTATGTATTTTTTAATGCAGTTAAAATATTATCTACTAATACTTTAAACTAACTATTAATGACAATTTTTTATATATAATTTGTTGTTGACGAAAAATATGTACATTCTGCACATATGAGGGAAAATATGAATTTCGTAAATCGAATTTTTCTATAAAGCTTTTAAATTAAAATTTAATTTACAAGTTTTAGATAATTATTTGTATTCTATGTATAAATAATTTCAGATATTATCTAAAAACTGTTTATCTTAAAACATACTGTTTACCTATTTCTACAATTTGAAAATGATTTTCCTTAATTGCGCCTGTTCGAATATAATAATACAACATGTAGAATTTATTGTTTTTAATTAAGCTTGTTTAAATATTAGGAAGACACCATTCTTGATAAGAGTATAAGGCGGACACAAAATTTCACTGTTATGATCTGTCAAGAGCTTAATTATTCAAATTATATTTCTATTCCCGGTTCGATTAAGAGATGAATCTGAGCTTATCTTATTGACATCTTTTATTGTTTTTAGAGATAATTTGTCGAGGTCCAGAAAACCTCCATGGTTGAGTTGATTGTATTGTCTATTAACATTTACATTCTGAAATATTTTGAATGTGTCATATTTATTACAATGAATGAAATAATATCCAATATCCAGGTAGGCTAAAGTAGATATGAATATATAAGATCCATGTGATACAATCACATAACGAATACGTTCTTTTTGGTAACGATCATGTAAGCATGTTAAGCAGCCAGCCAAAATACAATTCTTAATTTCATACTATTAATACTATATTTATACTTTTTAAGCGTGCCTGAATTTAAAAGGTACAAAAATACCTGCAGATAATTTTATAAAAAATGTTTTTATATAAATGTATATAAAATGAATGACACAGAAAAGTTATTGGTAAGCATTTTATATTGTATTTGAATTTACATAAAAGTATGTAATTTCTTAGGCTTGTCCATGATAACAGAGAAATGTAATTAAATAAGGAAGATTAAAAGAGAGCGGCGTATTGACCAAATATTTAAAATTATTTGATATTTAATTATTAATATTTGATATCTCCAGCTCTTCAGAAGGCAAGACGAGATCATCAATAAATTATTTTACATAAACTTAAAACTTCTAACATCACTAGTTAATGCTAAATGAGCAGTATTTAACACTGCTTTATTTTTCTTGAAATCATCTTATAACTTTTTGCTTTTATTATAACGATTGTGTTTTGTATTTATTCGTGTATTGTATTTTTTTAATGAACTTTACTTTTGTGAAATTTCTTTTTACTTTGTTAATTTTTAAGTGAGCCTTGTTCTTTTGGAAAATTCATGTCAAAAGAATACACCTATAGTAACAAAAGGCGTAAATAATGAAAATAATTAGCGAACAACACTGCTTTGACAAACGTAACAAGATAAAAGAAGCTTCGTTAGATGACTAAATTTAATTGAATTTTTGTATATTGCTCTTAATGCCAAATTTTCAATTTAAATTGACTTAATTAATTTAAATTTAAATTAACAATAATTTTGCATATGACGTGACCGTAACTATTTGCATAATATTGCTTTAACACCAGCGCCAAGTTAGCAACGTTGCTGGAAAATGCAGGGCTGTATTTTCAAAAAATTTTTAAAAGATGATATTTTCGTTAGTATATGGAATTAAACTAAAACAAAAGGCATTATTCTTATAGAGTTTTGAAAGATCTTTCGATTGGCATTTACCAATTTGAGATACGATGCGTATTTTTCAAATTATAGGGAAAATAAAAATTGACCAAAATCGACTTTTTTTGAAAAAATTTATTTTTAGAAAAATCTAGAACAGGTACAATGTTGCACGGAAATACATCTAATAGAGAATTAATCAGGCTATCAACAGCAAAAAAAATCATAAAAATCGAGTAGACCAATTTTGAGAAATTTGATGTCAAAGTCAAATTTCCAAACTCGTCAATTTTCAAGCTTTTTAAAAAATGTAAAACGCAAAAGTATAAAAAAAACTTTCACAAAACCGGATAAATAAGAATCATTTCAATATCTCAACTAAAACATCAAAATATTATTAAAATAAGTATAAATTTTGCACATGTTCCGATATAAGTGCATTTTATTTAAATTTCGAAGGAGGTACAACCTGCACGCTTAAAGTTCCTAAAACTAAATTGATCACTCTTTCAAACAAAACTAATTTCACAAAAATCGAGTAGAACGTTTTTTAATTATATATGTTTAAAAAAGTGGATTTTTTACGAAAAAAATGTATGTTAACTAACACCATTCTAATAACATATTAAGGTGAAAACCTGTACAAGGCTAAAAATTCACCACCACTGTAAAGTTTATTTAAGAACTCTGTTAAAAGTATTTATAGGTGGTTGTATTCTGTGGTAAGGGGATGATTACAAAATTTAATTTATATAATAATAATATTTTAAATTCAATATTTAAATTAAATTCAAATATATATTGCATATAAAAAAGAAAGATTTTCGTCTGTAAACTGCTAACATATACCGCCATAACGAACATTTTTCAATATATATTAGAAACAAAAATAAAAAGTAGTACAATGTTGCACGGTATTTTTTAAATTGTTTATATTTTTCTAATATGAATTGATGTAAGAATTATCAAAATCGAGTAGCAAACAATAAAGATATTAACAAAAACAACTTTTGCAGCATATTCACAAATGCATTGAACTCTGTTACAGGCATTTGTTGTTGGTTATATGCTGTGTTAGGGGACACTATCAAAATTTAAATAATTATAAATTTTACGGAATGGTACACTGTTGCACGGTATTTTTTTAAAAAATAGACATATTCTAGAATATTTTGGTATATAAATCTTTAAAAATGAGTAGACAGATTTTCTAAAATTTTCAAAAATATATTGCATATAAGAAACAAAGATTTTCGTCTGTAAACTGCTAACATATACCGCCATATCGAACATTTTTCAATATATATTTAAAAAAAAAAATAAAAAGTAGTACAATGTTGCACGGTATTTTTTTAAATTGTTTATATTTTTCTAATATGAATTGATGTAAGAATTATCAAAATCGAGTAGCAAACAATAAAGATATTAACAAAAACAACTTTTGCAGCATATTCACAAATGCATTGAACTCTGTTACAGGCATTTGTTGTTGGTTATATTCTGTGTTAGGGGACACTATCAAAATTTAAATAATTATAAATTTTACGGAAGGGTACACTGTTGCACGGTATTTTTTTAAAAAATAGACATATTCTAGAATATTTTGGTATATAAATCTTTAAAAATGAGTAGACAGATTTTCTAAAATTTTCAAAAATATATTGCATATAAGAAACAAAGATTTTCGTCTGTAAACTGCTAACATATACCGCCATATCGAACATTTTTCAA
>NC_051848.1:2211087-2297768 GCF_002237135.1 Teleopsis dalmanni
AAAAAAAAAAAAAAATATGTATGCATAATTTTAATTTTATACTATTAGGTGAATCATAGACTTGCCCTTTAAATCTGTCTTAAAATCTGTCTTTATTATAGATCACATCATTTATACTATGCGTTTCTTAACTCACATTATATTGTTCTCCTAGTCATCCCTGTTGTACGAAAATACCGAAGAAACGCTACATTAATTAGTCTGCATTTTATTTTTCCACTCCAAGACATCACTAGTGCAACGGGGATCTGAGAATAGTTTACATATCTTGATTCACGTTCTTCTGGGGAACCCATAAGGTACTGCGTCAATGGACGTGTGTTTCACATAATGTATATCTTGAAATAGTATTGTCTAATCTTACAAGAATATGCTCAATTAGAACCAACTTGACTAATTTGCATAAACAGATTGATATTGACAGATAAATTGCAAGAATCAGTATAGACATTTATTTTTGGAATTTTATATTTATGACTAGATAATATTGGTACAATTTATAAGAACTTTCAAACGAAAATATTTTATTTTTGCCTGGCCAAGAAACAAATTTTTTTCAATTCCTTTATAACGAAAAACAAAACCTTTCTTAATTTCTTAATTTAAACTCAATATATACTGTCAGACATTTTAATGAACGGTAACTTGTAATCCAAAATACAAAATTGCACCTTATTCGTCGTCACTACCAATAATTGCAACTCTGTGAGAATCATAGGGATGTTTTTGGATGTATTACTCACGTTTTAAATATTACCCACTGTTTAAGATAATTTTGGGACTTCCATAATCAGTGTGCATGGCGCAAAGCAAAGGACTGACCTGCCAAGGGTACTCTTTATTATATATATTAATCTATATAGTGTATATATAGTGTTTGCTTCTAGCTTAATTTCAGATAAGTGTGTGTAAATAAAGCAATTATTGCAGGCACAAGGGTTGCAGACACAACCGTTCACCATCATATCTAATTCCTTCATTTCTACTCTTACTGCACTAAGGCAACATTGCCGCACAGGTATACTACATAACCCAAGCACTCGCAAACGTCTAAGTGACCCATGATGTTAACTTCCACCAAGTTTCATACTCGCTTATATTTTCGTGGTTTCCGATATATATGGCATGAGAAGCTAAAACTAAAGAATTATATTGCAGGCTAGAACCGGGTTCTTTTAGTGACTATGTTCCACATATAGCTCAGTCATTTTAGAACTATGTAAAATCATTTTAGAACTAAATATTATAGTATAATGTTATAATTCCCTCCGGTACGACTTAACGATATCTTAATCCCTCAATCTACCCAAGTGAAATATTTAGGAATACACTTTGACACAAAACTAACTTGGAAGCACCATATTTTTACCAAAAGAAAAGCACTTGGCATCAGAATGCGGGAGCTCTACTGGATACTAAACAAAAGTTCAAAGCTTTCCGTGGAAAATAAACTTCTTATCTACAAAGCGATACTCAAACCAATCTGGACATATGGCATTGAACTCTGGGGAACTGCTGCATCTTCAAATATTGAGATTATTCAACGTTTTCAATCAAAAACCCTTAGATTAATCATAGATGCTCCTAGATATATAACAAATGAATGTATACATCGCGATCTTAACGTTCCGGTAGTTAAGGATGTCATAAAAAGCCAAGCCAGTAAACACAAAAAACGTATGTTACATCATCCCAACCTCTTTATGAGCAGAATTATAGCAGAAGGAAGAACGTTCACACGCCTCCGCAAACAAACGCCATTGGAACTTTAATGTGTCCGACTTCAACAGACGGATGTGCTACTGAGCTCAGTCCATTCAAGCTCAAAATGGTCTTTTAAGTATTTAGTCACTTTTAAATATTGTTTATTGTCTACTCTGAATTGACAGATCGCAATAAAAGAAAATAAAATTAAAAAAAAAAAAAAATGTTATAATATATTAGTATAATTATAGGGTATGAAGATATTCATCATAGCCGTTTGCTGGAATTTAGCTGCAGACATGTATGACTCGAATAAGATAAATTTCCATATATTAAATTTTTGCTCGCACATAATGAAGAACATTCTTTTCTATTTTTCTTAAATAGATGCGCGCTAAAATAGACGTGCTGACATGAACACTTCCACACAATATGGACAAAGTATGCTAAAACAAAGTAGATGAATTAAAATTGGAAATATATTGTAGCAGAGGGCGCTGGCACCAACCGAAGAGGGCCTTCAAAACTGTTGCACTGCACTTCCCTGCAATTTCGTAACAATCGAGAAGTACAGTACCGCGCACTTAAACGAATTGAATTTGAGGTACATTTACATTTTGCATTTGGTTTTACTATTTGAATTTGAAAAAAAAAAAAAAAAATATTTAAGTGGAAAATGAATTAAAGAGAGAAAACGAATTTAAAGGAAAACTGCGCATCTTAGAGTATATTGCAGCCAAACAGATCATCGTAATGATCTTCGCCGATCGCTCGATTACTGCTTCTGTTGCAGTTGCTGTCACCACATTTCGATGACTGTTGCTGCGACTGTCACCGCTTCTTCGTCTTTATTTATTTATTTTTTTTTATACCTTGCTCTAATGAAGATCAAACATAACAACAGCAGCAAAATTAATTAGAGATTCCGTGTTAGAGTGTTAGAGCAATGACAAATAAATAACAACAACTACAACAACAATACGAAATACAAACAGGGTGTGTATTGTTCTTTTTATGTAATTAATTTGCAAGAATAGAAATAAATTTGCTTGGGTGCGATCTTCATAATCTTTTGATTTATTACCAATACAGTTAATCCATGGAATGTTGAATTGAGGGTGGGCGCCAAATATTAAAATCTTGATCATTATATATGTACCTATTATGCATCAGTATTTTAAGTAAATGATGACAGATGATGGCGCAATATCGGAAAAACAGAATTAATAAAATGATATTGATGTGTTCTTACAAATAAAATAACTTCTTTTATTTATTAAATGCAATATGAACTATTATGCGTTGTAATTCAATAAAAAAAGCGGGCTTTTAAAATTTCAAAAGTCTAGAACAACTAATCCTTAAAAGCCTTGTGAGAAATACGAATTCTTATCACGACACAATCATTTAGACTTGTTAGTTATGCTATTCAAAATTTTTGACCAACTGCCATACAAAATGTAGAGAAGTAAAGAAGTCATCATTTTCAAGACATACTATAATATGTATGTAAGCACTTTTTCTAGGGTTCTTCAGAGAAATTATCATACTCATAATTTATAATAAAAATTTCCCTTCTCTTTACTTTTACCGATCTGTCATCAAACAGATTACTACAATCAATAAATCGGATTTACTGAAATCATATCAATAAATTCAATTTCCTAAAAAAGAACCACTTGTACATTGAGGGCATTATTCACTGTCAAGGCACATTATCATAAAGCAAGCACAATTTTTTCTTGATCAAATACACTTGCTTGGCATTAGCATGCTCACCTTACACCACATTCACACTGTCTCATTTAGATGGTTTTGCTCATTATAACCACTAGTGTAGATGATTTACTATACAAAATACTTTCATTTAAATGAGATCATTATCAATAAATCAACTCATTTAAGGCAAAAAGTGTCGAATGCAGCCCTTACAAATAAATTTCCCAAAAAGAAAATTACCAAAATTTGAAATATGTGTCCTATATTTTATATATAAAATGTAAACAAACAACAGCTGAGCTTTAAACAAAGGCACTGAGGAAGTAAGTATTTAATAAAATCTTTATTTTTATTAATTGAATATATAAATGTATATAAATGACATAATATATCAATTTTATGTTTATTTTTTCTGTGTGATATATTATTAAGACCGTGTGCGAGTTCGAGTAAATTGAGGTAAAGTAAATTGAAATTACCTAGAATTTTTTCGCCTGCACTTGTGTAAATATTTATTTATTGAACTTATTTATTATTTTTGGTTAACTCTTTTCAAATTTATTTATTTATTTGTTAAACATCTTAAAAAATTTTCACAATGCCATATTTACCTAATTTTTATCTAATTTACCCAACTCGAAATTCGGTAAATACCAACATTCGCTGCTATACCGACAAAATTTACTATTTCCCTCAATTACCATCAATTTACTCAAACTCGGCCTAAGTGAAGTTTATAAAAGTTTATAAAAATTCTATCGACTGTATAAAAAAGCTTATTATAATGTGAACATTCACTCATTAGTATAAATAAGCAAGTGCCTAAATGAGGCAGTGTGAATCTACTATGTTTCTACTGCTAAACAGTTTATTTGATTTAAATTGTTTATGAAATTTCATGAACCACACAAAAAGCTTTCGTGCTTATATTTAGTTAAAAATAAATTAAGAGAAATATCAACAAAAACGCGAAATTGAAAATATATTTCCCAAAAAGGAAGTTATGGAAATTTGACATATAATAATATTGACATAATAACACATGAAACAAAATGTTAAGAAAAAAAACAACCAAATAAGAGGAAAGAATTTTTTAAAATGTTTTTTTGTTAATTAAATATAAAATTGATATATGAAAATATATAAATAAATTTATATATCACGTATATATATCATATATCATTTAATAAAAAAATATTCGTTTCAGTTGGATATCAACTAAAATGTATAAATAAACAAAAGTTCTGATAGAACTATCTGACACGTAAAAGCTCTTTCACATGTATAAATCAACTTATGCCAATAGAAACGACCGAATATTATTTTGAATAACATAAATTGATTAAGTTGGAAAAATGTTTGCCAGTGATTACGATTATCTATAGAAAAGTTAACCTACTTACTTATCTTAGAATTGCCATAACCTTATTGATCCTGATCTACTATCTTTGAGTTACAACATGACGATTGCATATATGATTAATAGTTAGCAAATACGAATACACAGTAGGTATCCGAAAATCAATTTTACCAATGGCCTTTATGTCCTTTACGCTTTCAATCTCTTAACGACCAACCATAGATGTCATGAATTTTTTTTTCAGTATATTCACGTCAATTGGACACTCAGTACATCAGAGACAGACACTCCCCTATTGATAAGATCACAAATAAATTCAGTTACTGACTGAAACTAATGGTTCCAGAAAGGAGTATTAAAAATATCACTAAAAATATTATATTTATTATCAAAAGTATAATAACAAAAATAATATTACTGTGGCGACCCAGTTGGCTGTGCATTTATTGAATTTAAAAAGTAAAATTCAATTTCAAATATTTTTAAGTTTTTTGTTTTGATTGAGGAGAACGTTCCGATTTTTCTCTCTGTAAAAAGTTGAATAAAAGTTTATTAACATTGAAAATTTTTAGAGTTTTATTAATTAGCAAGGTGAACAGATCATTGCTAAATTGGTGACCCCGACGTGATTTCGAAAAAGTTTAAATTTAGAAATATTAACTTCTGAGCTAAATATCTAATTATCGAGCTGTGATGTCAGTTGCAGACGAAGGTGTAGTAATGGCTTCTGATAGTGGAAGTGTCGTAAACCGTGTAGCAGTGAGGGTGCCACCGTTTTGGCACGAGCGACCGGAGATTTGGTTTGCTCAGATCGAGGCGCAATTCGCAGTAGCTGCCATTACGAGTGACATCACACAGTTCAACACGGTAGTAGCAGCGATTGAGTCAAGTGTTATCGCCGATGTAAGTGATGCAGTGCTTCATCCTCCTGAAACTGGAAGATACGCTAATTTAAAGGCTTGCATCATAGAGCGGTACAGTGAGAGCGAGCAGCGGAAGATTCAACGGTTGTTGTCAGAAGTTGAACTTGGTGATAGACGCCCAACACAGTTGCTAACGGAGTTGACAGCATTAGCTAAAGACAAGGTGAGCGATGAGTTCCTTAAGTCTCTTTGGCTGAAGCGTTTGCCACCACAAGTGCGCGCTATTCTGCAGGCATCGAACGTGGCACTAGCAGAACTGGCGAAATTAGCAGATCGTATTTGCGAGGCGGGTGATTTTCAACAGATAGCTGTAGCGTCAGCCTCTGATTGTCCAGCCTATTCTGAGAATGCTGTGATTTTACGAAGGCTTGAGCAAATCGAACAGCGTCTGAGTCGTTTGGATTTACGTCGTAGTGAGTCGGTGCAAAGTCGATCGTCATCGAGGAGACGTAGGCGAACTCGTTCCCGACCAGGAAGTCATCCAGATTGGTGCTTGTATCACGAAAGGTTCGGTGATAGAGCTAATGCTTGTCGGCAGCCCTGTAGTTTTGTGGCAAGCTCTCATCAGTCAAAAAACTAGGCACTCCTTCTACGTCGTCGAGCCGAGAAGGGGTTAGTGTTCGTATAGCTCGACTTAGTATTAAAGATCCCGCCACGTCGACCGTTTTTCTCATTGATACTGGTGCGGACATATCAGTTTTACCGAAGTCGTTCTGTCGTTGGAAGCAAAGGGCTATCAGTGTTGCATCAGTTAATTTATATGCCGCTAATGGTACGCCTATTCAAACATTTGGCGAGCGTCGACTGCTTTTGTCTTTGGGTTTGCGTAGAGATTTCCCGTGGACGTTCGTGATTGCGGATGTTAGCTGTCCTATTGTTGGAGCCGACTTCCTTAATCACTATGACTTGTTAGTGGATTTGAAAAGGAAGCGGTTAGTTGATTCGAAGACGACTTTGATGATGAAGGGTAAGGCTGCTGTGTCTCAAGAAGATACTGTGCGTGTGTGTGGTTCAGTTTCAGCTTATGCTGAGCTGGTTAATGAATACCGTGATTTAGGCGTTATGAGTGCAAATCGGATGGGTTTAGTTACTAAGGTTGAACATTGCATCGAGACATTTGGTGCGCCGTCATTTGCTCGTCCCCGACGTTTAGTTGGAGCCAAACTTGAAGAAGCCAAGAAGGAATTCCAATTTTTAGTCCAGACAGGGATTTGTCAACCTTCGAAAAGCTGTTGGGCAAGTCCACTTCACATGGTTCGCAAAGGCGATGGAAGTTGGAGACCGTGTGGCGATTATCGCATGCTCAACGCGCAAACTAAACCTGATCGGTATCCGATTCCGTTCATTCATGATGTGACGAGTATTCTTCATGGTAAAACTATGTTTTCGAAGATAGATTTGCAGAAAGCGTATCATCAGATACCGCTTGCACTGGCAGACATTCCGAAGACAGCTATTACAACTCCGTTTGGCCTGTTCGAGTTTCGCTTTATGACTTTCGGTCTCCGTAATGCTGCCCAGACGTTTCAGCGTTTTATGAATGAGACTCTAGGTGATCTTAATTTCGTTTTTGCGTACATCGACGATATTTTAATTGCGTCAAAAGATGAAGCAGAACACAGAATGCATTTGCGACTGGTTTTAGATCGACTTAGAGAAACTGGTTTGACCGTGAATTTTGCCAAGTGTAAGTTCGGCTGTTCCGAGATCGAGTTCCTTGGGCACGTTATTAGTGCAAAGGGTTTACGTCCTCCGGAGAGTAAAGTTCAAGCTGTTCGTGATTTTCCTCTGCCAGCAACGGTTAAACAGCTTAGACAATTCTTAGGCATGGTGAACTTTTATCGGCCGTTTCTGCGTAACGCTGTGCAGAATCAGCAGCGGTTGTTTCATCTTACACCAGGTAACCGCAAGAATGATAAGTCGGTGATTTCTTGGACTCCAGAAGATGTAGAGGTTTTTGAGGCTTGCAAGAATGATCTTGCCCAAGCTACGTTGCTTAACTTCATGGCTCTGGATGCACAATTGACGCTCACGACTGATGCTTCAGACGTTGCGGTGGGTGCTGTTCTCCAACAGGTAGTGAAAGGTGTGACTCAGCCATTGGCATTTTATTCAAAAGGTTTGAGTCCAGCGCAGACTAAGTATAGTGCTTATGATCGTGAGTTGACTGCTATCTATCAAGCTGTCCAGCATTTTAAGTATGCATTAGAGGGACGTGATTTCGTCATTTTTACGGATCACAAACCATTAACGTTTGCGTTCAGGCAAATAAGTGAGAAGGCATCTCCTCGTCGTGCAAGACAGCTGGAGTTTATTAGTCAGTATTGCACTGATATTCGTCATCTGGCTGGTGCAGATAATACGGTGGCTGACTCTTTGTCTCGGGTTGCTACGGTTCAGTTGGAGGCAAATGTTATTGAGTTAATTGCTGAGGGGCAGAAGACTGATGCAGAGTTGCTCGCTCAGCTGAAGAGCCAGTCTGAAGATGGTGTTGGGTTGAAGAAGTTGAGATTGCCGGATTCGAGTATTGAACTGTACTGTGATGTGTCAGGCAGTCGTGTTCGTCCTTTTGTTCCCGCAAACTGTCGGCAGCTGGTACTCTCAAAACTCCACGGTTTGGCTCATCCTGGTATTCGAGCAACGCGGAAATTGGTGCAGGCTAGGTATGTTTGGCTTGGTTTGGTTAAGGATGTAGCTGTGTTTGTGCGTAGTTGCATTGCGTGTCAGAAGTCCAAGATTCAGCGGCATACTAAAACACCAATTGGTTCGTTTGCTGATATTGATAGTCGGTTCCAGCATGTTCATGTTGACATTGTGGGTCCATTGCCTTTGTCTCAGGGGAAGCGTTATTGTTTGACTTGCGTCGATCGTTTTTCTCGGTGGCCTGTTGCTGTGCCTCTGTCGGGCATTACGGCAGAAGAAGTTGCAGCGGCTTTTATCGACGGTTGGGTGGCAAGTTTTGGTTCTCCGCAGGCTATTACCACTGATTTGGGTCGGCAGTTTGAGTCTGCTGTATTTCGGGAACTGACGAGATTGCTTGGAGTGAAACACTTTCATACCACGGCTTATCATCCTCAAGCAAATGGTATGGTTGAACGTTTCCATAGAACATTGAAGGCAGCCATTCGATGTCATTCCTCAAGTAATTGGACGCAGTCTCTTCCGCTTGTGTTGTTGGGATTGCGAACGACACCGAAACTAGACCTAAATGCTAGTCCTTCAGAGATGTTGTTTGGAAATCCTCTTTGTGTTCCAGGGCAGATGCTTTCGGATTTCAAGCAGAAGTCGTCCGAGACTGATTTTGTGTCGGCGTTGCGAAGGGCTTTAGCTAAGGTTAAATCCGTTGAATCAACAAGACATTGTCATCCATCTGTGTATGTTCCGCGTGACGTTATTAATTGTAAGCACGTTTTTCTTCGAGTGGATCGTGCTCGAGCTCCACTTGAGCAGCCTTACGAAGGTCCATTTGAGGTGCTGAGTCGTAATGAGAAGACGTCTGTTATTGTTTGCCGTGGGAGAGAGGTGACTGTTTCGAATGATAGGTTGAAGGCGGCGTACTTAACGTGTGATGATCTTGAACAGGTTGTTCCAGAATCGCGTCAGCCTTCAGCGCTGTTGAATGGTGATCAGGTAGTGACTTCTGGTGATTGTAGGCGTGAATCCCTGTTGCCGATTCCGAAAGTGACACGAGCTGGTAGAGTAGTGCGTTTCCCAGCAAGGTTAGCGGAATTTCGTGATTAAGAGTGGTGTTGTCGACTTAGTTGTGGTGTCGCGTTGTTGCTAGTACTCCATCGCTAGGAGGGGGTACTGTGGCGACCCAGTTGGCTGTGAATTTATTGAATTTAAAAAGTAAAATTCAATTTCAAATATTTTTAAGTTTTTTGTTTTGATTGAGGAGAACGTTCCGATTTTTCTCTCTGTAAAAAGTTGAATAAAAGTTTATTAACATTGAAAATTTTTAGAGTTTTATTAATTAGCAAGGTGAACAGATCATTGCTAAATTACTATTAAAGTTATTTTAAAATTTATTTAAAAGTATTATAAAAATATTTACAAAAGTTATTAAAAATTACAATTAGGTATATAAAATTACAATTATTTAGATATTATTATAATATTTATTAAAGTCATCAAACACATTATTAAAGTTGTTTATAAACATTTTAATAAATATATTTTTAAGTATAAGACTTTAAACCTTATTAATAATTAAAAAGAAAATAATATTTATATTTAAAAATATATTATAAAGATATTATTAAAAAAACTTGTCAAAAAAGTATTCATAGAAATTAATTAAAAATATTTTAAAAACGTTTTTAATAACATATTAAATAATTTTTATATTTATATTTGTAATGCTAATTATAAAATTATTAGTAGTATTTTCTATAATAGTTTCACCAACACTTTATATTTTTAATAGTTATAACTATAATTTTAATAATATTTTAAATAATGTTTTTATAAACATTTTTTATATTATTTTTCATATTTTTATTTTAGATAGCATTTTTTAAATATATTTTATATATTCAAAAACATTTGTAAAAAATTTTAACTAACGAAACTATAAGAAATATATTTCTTCATTTTATTTACAATCATAATATTGTAAATAATATATTGAATAATATTTTTAATTATATTTTTAATGAATATAATATTAATATTAAGATTATTGTTCCTGAAATATTGAAATATATTCAAAATATTTTTTTAAAAAATAGTAAACATTTTATGAAAACTATTTTGATATTATTGTTATTAATTTTATTAAATTTGTTTATTAATTTCATTAAAAATATTTTGATATTATTGATATTATTTTATTATTATTCGTATATTAATCTATATTGGACATATAATAAATATTTATATCATTCCTAATTAATCCCTAATTAACATAGGGAACCTACCTTGAAGTATTCATGATAAAGTTCTGGGCATACTACAATGACATTGTGACAAGGCATTTCTCTCCGCACCACAAAAATAATTAAATTATTATTTAAAATTAAAATTATTTATTTACAATATTATTAATAAAGAGGTTTTCGAACAGAAGTGAAACAACAACAAAAATTTATTTTTTAAATTATTTTAATTAATTGAATTTTTGGCTGACCAAAAATTTTCGAGTATTGCCAAATACCCTTCATCAGTGGTCTTGGAAATATTATTAATGTGATTAATATTAATTATTACTGTTTTTTTATCTACCATAATACAACATTTTAACATATTCTTTTGTATTATTATTAATAACATTAAAAAAAAAAATATAGTTATTAACATTATTATAAGTAAATGTGGAAAGTATAAAGTTCTGTCCAAAATAAAAAATAAATTTAGGTGGATTGATGTTAATTTATTATTATCCGAAAATATATCAAAAAAATGTGTTGACAATTTATTGTAGAAAATATAATTTGCATCTATTTTGTATTATTCGTACAATGTAGGACCTCTGTATTAAGAATTTTGTTTCTGCGTAAAAAATGTATACACCCTTCCAGAATGTGCTCAGGTAATCTTAAAATTATATTATTTCTCGAATATATATATCCGCTAAAACGAACTGTCTCAAAGCCCTCATTTGAACCATCAACTAGAACACCTCGATTGCGAATAGTTAATGAAGCAGTGCATGCCATAGAAATGCTGGAATCATTTTTATCATCATTCTCATCTGAGATTGTATCGCAAGCGATGAAATGGTTTAAAAAGGTGTTGCTAGTTGGAGAAGCAGAAACGCAAATAGGATAGGGCTGTAGGGCTGAAAGGTTTGCCTCTGAATTATTGCATGATGTATATAAACTACAGTTGTTCACCAAATTTGGAAAATTTGTGTTCTTTAAATTATTTACGAGAACCATGGCTTGATTTCTAAAATTCCTAACGATTGATTCCATCGAAGATCTTCTATCATTCGACTTTTGCGTATTAATGGAGTCATACTCACGTTGTGGTAATACGTGTTGTCCTGTCTCCCATGTAACACCGAAATTCTGTGGGTAGATAACTTTATATTTAATAAGATTTTTCATTATAGCACGACTAAATTTAGTATATTTAATTTCATCTTACTTACCACGTCATTTCCACAACTGCATTTCAAAAAAGTTTGTGACGTCTGTACTCCTCGGGACTGTAGTACAACTTTATGAGACTTTTGTAAAGTGATTTCCTCCAGGTCATGCAGTTTTAATTGTGACGTGCTACTAGTACTTTTAAAGGTCTCGAGTTGATTTGATCTCTCATTAAACTGCTGCATTTCATCACTTGGCTGACCGATTCTTTTCAAATGAATCGAATTATACACTTTTATGCGATTTTCTGATATCTCATTTCTGTAGGTGCTACACGCGTGTTCGGGCATACTTACGAAGATATTAAAACGTTGGGTTTCTTGTGACTCATCAAGCACTGATTCAATTAAATCTTCCGTATCAGTCAATCGCTTTAAATTGTCCACATTTCGATTTTTGCACACCACTAATGCTTGATCAGATATTTTGTTTGGAACGCATCTAATAGACCTTTCAGCAATTTGCATCTTACCATCACAACTTAACTGGGTTGAATCGCTATTCAATTTACACTTTTTAGCAATCTCATATCCGTCAGTACAATTTTTATTTTGGGATAACTCGGTGATCTTCGTTTGGCTTAGTTCTTCAGCAGATATGTATAGTTTGGCTTTGTTTGGCTTTCGATAGTTTTTGTGTTTATAGTCCCAAGGTATGATTATGGCTTCACCACACCTTTTAAATTCTTTGTGGTGTGCCTTTTCACCTTCCGATTGACTTGGTTCTTCAGTAGCAGTAAACTGATTAGCTTTGTGCATATTTAAATAGGTCGACTTCTGGTTCTTGTGTAGTATTGAGGGTTTGCCACACTTCTTTGTCTTAACGAATTTATCGCGCTGCTTTAATGGTTCATGTACTGCTTCTCCGGTACCAAATTCAATACAATTTTCAAAACAATTGGATTGCTGTTTACCTAACATTGGATTTGCTTTATGAGAACTTTTTATTCTCACAAACTTTTTAGCCTGCTTAGCCGTATGTGTTTTTTTCTTACATTTACACCGACATATATTATTATTTTTATAGTTATTAGATTGTGGATTTTGCAACATACTAGCGTTTCTTTCGTTAATAAAATGTACCGACTTCTTTGTATGAACTAAATTCTGAAAGTCAGACTCATTCAACGCTCCACCAAACTCATTTAAATGATTTGAAGTATTAAGACTTTTACAATTTATCTGTTGGTTGTCACAAATTTCCTCTCCATCTTGATCTTCATTTTCTATTGAGATATATTCTATTGAGATTCCTGTTTGTAAGTACGTTACGGAATCATTTATATGAGCTGATTTCTCTAAGTCAGACTCATTTCTTTCTCCACCAAACTGATTTAAATCATTTGAAGTATTAAGACGATTACTAGATATATGTTGGTTATCACAAATTTCCACTCCATCTGGATCATCATTTTCTATTGAGATATATTCTATGGAGGTTCCTGATTGTAAATACATTACGGAATCATTGTGCTCATCATCGTCTTCGTAATTTTCACCTTCAACCTCATTTTGAGAAAAGTTGATTTTATATATGTAATTATACTGCTCTACATCTTCTGCTAAGTAGGCATTAGCGGCAGCTATTTTTTCTTTAGAGGCTTTAGAACGATGTGGTGTTTTTAGCTTATCAATTTTTTTTAAAATCTTAAACGGTTTCTTTATGTGATGATTATTAAATTTACTATTGCCTTTCATACTTCCCGATGAATGTAAAAAATAAGAGGAATGTACTACATTGGCGTTTTTTCCATTATCCATACCTTGTAATTGTTTGGAAAAACGTCTTTCAGGACTATTTTTAGTACATTCTTCAACATCTATACAGCATTTATCAATAGTTATAGAATCATTTAAGCATGTGGAGTTTTTATTGGTAAAGGGAACATTATCATAAGTACAATTCGTATGATTTCTATAATTTTTAAGATCTTGATCGGATTTAATTTTCACCAATGTAGACCCATTATTTAACATATCCGTATACTGATTGCAGCTGCTTTTGAGATTTGCATTACTATTACAACGTTTGTTCTTGAAATAACAGCAGGATGTCTCATTTAAGCTGCCAAACTCATTGTTATGCCCACCATAATCAGGACTTAATGATTTTACGTAATTACTGGTATCGAGTTGCAAGCAAGATCTATATACAGATTCTCCTTTTGGTTTGTAAAAAGCCCCAGTGCCATTTAATTGCTTTGACACACTTCGTTTAATGTTGTTATTATTCATAGTAACATCTAACACATTTTTGTTCGACATGCATGACACACTGAACTGATTAGTATTGCTTTCTCTTAACGGAACATTTTCAATAATATAATTCCCAGACATCCTCTGATTCCTTAGCGGTCTTTCGCATTCAATTATTAATTTTGACGAGGCAGATGTACTGAGTGTGTTCTGACTGCTGTTGTTCTTCATTTTTGCATAACCGCAACAACGTTTAAGCTCTACAGAATCCTCTAACATATGTTTCATTTCTCCAAGTTGCCTACAAGATACTGAATATCGACAGCATTCGGTATTGGAATTGTAAAGCAGATTCTTAGATTTCGTAAATTTAGTTAATGACCCAGAACACATTGCACTGTTTTTTCTATCGCTTTCTTTAGTATACTGAGCTACTAAATCGCGGTAGTTACTCATTTTTTCATTTATTACAACTCCATGACTTATTGGAAAGCTATTAGAATCATTATATTCACCTTCGTGTGTATTTATCTCTTCATCAACAAAATTCTTCACTTCCGACATAAGGTATTCGCGGGGTATTTGGGAAGAATTATGATAATTACCTTTAACTCCTTGTGCCTCTAATGTTTCATGCATATGAGCATTCATTTCCAATGCAAAGGTGTTATCACTTATTGTGGAGTCATCGGAAGTATCTATATCTTCACGAGTCTTCTGTTGTATAGCGTTCTTCTTTATCTTCTTCCGCAAAACTCGTTTACGACGACGACTAGCTTCCATCATGTACATTTTTAACAGTTATTTTTTTTTGCAATTAATTTTGTTGGAAATCTAAATTTTAGGGAATATCAAATGTTTAAGTTTATAATAAAAAATGTATTTTCTAATTTTCGTTGTTAATTCATGTCATACCTACGTATTTTTTGATGCAGTTATATTTTCTATTAAAATGGTTTAAACAAATAATCTAAAGTTTAATCTAAGATACAAAGCAATCCCATCCAAAAATGCTGTTATCATATTTCGCAATTTCTATTTAAAATTTCTTCATTCAAAACAAATTTACAAAGCCACCTTAAAATTATTGCATTGTAACACAAACGAAAAATTAGAATAACTGAGACGAGCAAATGACATTTAAAGTTTTTTTTTTAGTAAATAATTTGACGTTTCATATTTACCTACTACGTATCAAAGAATATTTATAGACGCTTTGCATACAGCTTATTAACCGTTTACACCACACAATTAACAGTAGGGCAATGCTTAAGCAGCTTAAGTACCCTACAGGCACTCAAACTATATCGAAAACATTGTTTAAGAATTAAGCCTACAGACACTACGACTTTTCTGCAGATTTCATTTTAAAACCATATATAATCAACAAAAAGTCCTATTTGATAGCACTTTTTCTAGAAATCGTAAATTTTAGACAAACATTTTTTAATTACTTAGTTAGTTGGTGCTATTTCATAACAAGCATTTTAACATATTAATAAAATTATTTGAGAAGTTTTTAAATTTATTTGATTAGCATTAAAAACTTTTTAAATAAATTTACAGTTAATATATTAAAACTAAAAAAGTTATAAATATTGTTAAATTTTGTACTAAATGCTTGCCAACATTGGATTATTATATGGTCCACATAACTAGAAAATTTATATAAGATTGATAGACGTATTAAAGTTGATATCTCTAGAATTTTAAAACTGAAATTTTTTCTTGGGTATACGGTAAATATTGAAAACTGACGACCCTTTCCTATATGATTTCTATCATTATATGAAGCTAGCAATCGTGCTTATATGAAATTTTTGTTTGGTGATAAGTTTCTTTTACACCATTTACCAAGATAATTATTGAACATTTATGACCCCATTCCATGCTACTTATAACATTATATGCAGCAAGGAATCACCTCATGCATTTATTGTACATTATAAGGAAATACCACGTATTAAATATTCTTAAATATTTATTAACTATTTAAATATTTACCAAATTGTTTAGTTTAAGAGTTCAAAATTAATAATTAAATTTATTTGTATAAAAAATGTGTTATATTATTATTATTATTATTGTTCTGATATCTCTGATATGGCACTGCGACCGTCGGGTCTATTATATCCCCTTCTGGATTACGAGTAGGTCTCTAAGCTCTGTTCCGTCAATAAAAAGTGGTATAAAATATACCTTACAGAGCTTTATTGTCTCTTCCGTAAGAATATACATACCCAAGGACCTATTCCGTGAGTGCATAAGCGCAGCATAATGAGAGCATTATTTATAAGGCATAAATAACCGCACATTTAAAATTAAGTGTTTACACTTAACAAATCAATAAACGGACAGCGAAACAAAACAAAAAAACAAATTCAGAAAATTTCAGAATTTTCTGAATTTGCAGAATTATTTTGAAAGTTTCTGTAAATAAATTGGGACTAATTGCTACACAATTATCGAAATAATTGCGATATTCAAAGTATGAACGTATAATGAAAGATTTAACACATACAAACTTTTTATTCACTTACTAAGTGTACTGCTCTGTTAAAGCGCGAAATAATAATAAACTCTTTAAATAAATAATATATTTCAATTTATATTATTATTTATTTATTATTTTTATTTTTTATTTATCATATTTTTCTTTATTTTTATCTTTTGTATTAAATTTAGGTTTGATTTCACTTATGATATATTTTAAGCTAAAATTTTTATTTGGAAACCTTGCCATATCAATGCTATGACTGGTATCTTTACGAGGCATCTCAATGAGAGTACTGGATTTTATCTTAGAAGATCGCAGCCAACTTGCATACAGTTTGCCTTTGTATAGTTGAGTCTTTTCATATTATTTGCTTATATCAACGATATGCCCAGATGTTCCAAGTAGTTATCTCATCTGAAAGTAAGTGCTTGTTTGGTTCAGTTACCGCTGGTACAAATTGCGGCAACGGACATCCGCATGTTCGGTGGAAGAACTAGCCGACTAAGAATATGATCCTGCTTGGCGAATTAAATCAGGTGTTGATTCTTTGGGTACCGAGACATACTGGCATACGCGGAAACAAATACGCTAACAAAATAGCTAGGAAAGGAGCAGTCACACCGATAATGGGGCCAGAAACTAGAATCATCACAGCAATCCTAACAGGGCACTGCAAATTAAAATATCACCTTACAAGACTGTGTATACTTACGGATACAAACTGTAGATTCTGTGAAGAGAATGAAGAGACGACCACATATATGCTGTTAGAATGTCCTGCGCTAATGCACATACAGAATAGACTTCTGGGAATGTATATTCTTACGGAAGAGGCAATAAAACTATGTAAAGTAGGTTTTATACTACATTTTATTGACGCAACAGGGCTTAGAGACCTGCTCTTAGCTCATAACGGGGCACAATAAACCCGACAATCGCAATGCCACGACTTCTAACAACAATAATAATAATAATAAACGACAGTCACTGATCGTGTTGGCTTCAGGAGGCTGGTGGATGCAACCAATGACGACTCACGTCTGTAATAGGCAACTAAGTTAGTATATATAATTGGGTTCCCTTATATTTTTATTTTAAGATCTAAAAGCAATAGCGAGATTTTCTTTCCTTTGATTATAAGTTAAAAAAAAAGAGTCGAATATGTAAAATTAATAATTCTTGGTGGAATTATTAGTATTTGCCCCAATCGTGGATGTGTCATTACTCATTAATCGAAATGACTAAGCCTCATGACTCTTACTAAATGTTAGTATAGCAAGAATTGTAGCTAGAATGTGAATTGTCTTGCATTGTAAAAATTCTCAAATTCACATAAAAAAAAAATTCCTAACAAAAAAAAAGCTTAAATCGCCGAAAAACTCATATTTGGTCGCAGTCAAGTAAACCAAATGCAAAAAAAAAAATAAAAGAAGAGAAGAGAAGAAAAAAACAATTAGCTGAGCTAATTTTAACCTTGAACTTAAGCGTGCCTTAACCCTGGATAAGGTTGCTGTTGATATGTTGTGTTTCTAAATTATTATATGCATTAATGTATGTATGCCTGCGCGTACGTGTGTATGTGTGTATGTATATATCGACATTTGTGTGCGCGTGTGTGAAATTTGCACCTTCCGCACGAGTAAAAGTACACACGAATACTATAGCCACACACATACTTACGCACACACAAACGCAGATTAATAAAATACGATATTAAGAAAATAACAACAAAAAAGTTAAATTAAATGCAAGAGTTGTGTGTTGTTGTTGTTGTTGTTGGCGGTAATTAAGTGGAGCTTGTCAGCGTAACGCATCACCGGCAGTTATGTCGGCGATGATACTGCAGTTATGTTGGAGGTTTTAAATGTTAATTAACTAAAATTTGTTTGAAAAAATAAATTAATGACAATAATTTTAATTTTATTATTACATATTGCGCTACCGTGAAATTTTTCTGTAGCAATGAGAAGTGAGTTTGTAATGAAGCTTCCACTGCAGTGGCAACTAATCTTTTGAAGTGTATGAATCACAAGCGTAGCCAGACATAACACCAGGGAGGAGTGACTGGAGTCTAGGTTCACTTGTTACAAAACATTGTTCTTACATAAATTTGCCTATACTTTTACTAACCTTAAATTAAATTTTTAAGAGAGGTATTTCCCTGTAACCCCACTTTTCATTATAAAATATTATTTGGGCATATTTTTGGAAGAAAGAGTGTCAACGCCTCATAATAAATCTCACCCATCTCTAATCCATTCTTACTGTTAAATAAGCCCCTTCCCTCATGTATACACATTGATAATCCCTTGCAGGCTAGAACAGAAACAACAATGCCTCATAGTCCTGTGCTTGTTATGCCCCTAAAAAGTAGTTATGTATACGGATTTATATTTGCTTTCATGTTATCTGCGTTATAGACCCTTACAGATTACAACACAGAAATAACAATACCTCATAGTCCTAAGATTGTTATGTCTATAAAAAGTAATTAGTAATCCGATTTGTATTTAAGCTTATAAAAATTTTTGTCTCATTTTAGATATAGGTTTTTTCCCGTTTAATTAAGAGATGACTCCAATAAAAATATGCAGCATATTAATTTGACATATACATCATTTTGTTCGTCTCACATTGAATTACATACCCACACAGATTAAGTCCACCGAAAACCAACGTCACGCATTAATCGAAAGGTAACCGAAAAGGGCAAAAAGTCATGGCAAAGTGATTTTGTTACTGCACAATAAGCCATCTCACAAAACAAAATCTGAAAAATACCTTGAAATCACTTGGTTAGGATATCTTTTCGCACCCGCCATAGTTCTGCATACAGACTCGTGTCTTAACGAAGTTCAAAAAAAACATTTTTTTTATTTATCCAGATTTAGTCCTTTATCAACCTAGTCTTGTCCCAAACAACCAATTTGGATTTATTGGGCAAAATAATGCAATTCCACAGTTGCATAGAGTATTAAACAAAACCTCTATGGGCATAGACGGTAAAAACTTTACTGTAGCAATGTACTTAGATGATACTCAACCCTTTGATAGCAAACTTTTATATAACAAACACGGCTTCAACATTGAAATCATCGAAAAAAGAAACAGAACAAATCGATTATATCAGTTCATAAGTCCTGTTCTAATAAAAAGATTCTAGAAAAAAATTTTAACATTGAATTGGTACTATTTACAATATAAAGAAGCTACGTAGAAAGCAGATACTTTTATATAAAATGTAAAGAAAAAATATCAGTAATATAAAAAAAGTTAATACTAGAGTAAGACAGGGTAGTGTACTTGGTCCCGTCCTATATATTTTTTATACAGATACATCAGATACATCAACTTTAAACCACGATATGATAGCCACATTTGCTCACGACGTAGCACTGTTACCGACACACAAGAATATTGACACGACTCGAAAAAGTCTACAAATTCTTATATATATAGTAATTGAATGATTAACAAAAAGTGGAGCCTAAATAGAAAGTGTATATAATGTTTATTGACAGTACTTAAATTCATACTAAAACAAAAGGTGATTATTTTCGAATGACAATAGTTCATATTTTAAGGGAAAGAAAAGAAGCGCGTCAAGCTTTGGACAAAAAAATTAAAAGCAAATTATTAATCTACAAGATACTTTTTATGTCAATTTTAAGATATGGGATTGAGATTTAGAGGTACAGCTAACAGGTATAATATTTAATTCAAACAAAGATTACAATCTAAAATACTAAGTACTATATTCAATGCGGTATGATACATTTCGGACGAGTTACATTTCGGATGTCTCTGAGGATGTCATTCGTCCTAATATACCATGAAACTTTGAAAAGTCTTCTCAGAGCCTTGCTTGGTTCAATTTCTAGCTAGTGAATAGTAGTGTTTGAAGCTTTGCTAAACGCTACACAACCATATAGAAGTGACGGACGAATTATTTGGTTATATATCAGTTTCCTGTACGTAACATTGAGATTTTCATTTCATATTTTAAAAACATTAATTTATAATAATTTATAAATATTCTATATATATAATTATGTAAAGGTGGAATATATATATAAATTATTTTATTAAATAGGGTTAATATTATAATTGTTTGATATATAAATATTAATTAATAAATTTTTTAAATTTTTTTTTAAAATTTTAATAATTTTTTTAAATTAAGCTTGCTAAATACTAAGCACTTCTACTCTCTGGTTCAATACTGGAATGGAATTGCATCCGCTGAACGTGGCAGCAATCTTCCACAACAATTCCTAAGAGGTGATTTAAGTGGGTTCAAGTTTTACACGGTGGCTTTTGATGCTTTTCACTTATCGGAAAAAAAATAGTGCTGATGCTTTTACAGCTAATACCACTGTTTATAAATATGGCAGCCATTTTTACTATTAATGCCGCAATTAGTTTTGTTGGCCACCTTCATTACTGCTTTTTATTTTCGAATCCTTTTTTTTATTTCTTTGTAGCAATACAAACACCAGACCTTGTTGGAATGTTTTAGATTTTAACACAAACGTTAACGTTCAACACAAATTTTTTTTTATCAAAGTTTTTGACACTACCCTTGTTACCGCCCATGCAATACAAAATTATAGCTCCTTTTCAATATTTTCTTAGAAATACTATAATAAAACATTTTTTTTGTTTTTGGCTCTGTTATGTCTTTTGTTTAGCGGAAGCTGCATTTACCTACAGACTGTAGGCTACAGTAGCAAAAATTTTTCCAATTTGATTGGATTCGTTTTTTCATTTTTTTATTTTTTTATTTTTATTTCATATTTTATTTTATCACACAATTATGCCTTCTACTTGTCTGACATGAAACGCGGATTAATTATAATTTGTGGCTACTGTTTGAAATTTTTGCTTTACTTTTTTTTATGTTTTGATTCTTCGTTTGTTGTTCTTTATTCTTTGTTCTTTTATTATTGTTATTATTAGTGTGGTTGTTGTTGTTGTTGTTGTTGTTAACCAAAAGTACATCAAAATATTTGTATTTATTATTACACTTTGAAAACGGCGTTAAATCTGATTTTAATGAAATCTCTCAACAAAATCTCCGGCGGCTTTAATAACTTCATATGCAGCAAACTTTAATAATAGTGAGTGTGTGTGTGAACAATATACTGTAGGATACATATGTATGTATGTATATAATTATATCAACACGTCAGCGAATATTTAATTGACTGCTAAATATTTTGATGATATGATATTAAATGTAATAGCCGCCATCAGCCGTAAAGCCGAAAAGCCGTGAGCCGCCGGTAAGTGAATCGAAATGACGCATAATTAAAAGCAAATTTAAAGTGCATACGAAAGGCACACAAGAAGGTAAACTAACAAAAAAAACAAAGAAATATCGCAAATTAGAAACTACTTAAGTATATCGTTTTTTCTTATATATAACATGAATAATATAATATAATAATTATTAATTTATATATCAGTAGTTGAAAACGCGCCGTCCTTAAATCAATTCAGGACAACGTGCCCATGGCGCCCATGAGCATATTTTATAGCATTTATTTAGCATGATAAATTCATGCAAAATTGCTGAATCTATATTAAGCTAGTCAAAAACTAGCTAGCTAGGCGAATGTGTCGCATATAGCAAAGCTGCCAACTCTACTATCCAGAAGCTACAAATCGCTTAAAGTCAGGCTCTCAGAAGACTCTTCAAAGTTCCATGGTACATCCGTTTGAATGACATGCTAAGAGACCTCAGAATAGACCCGGTCAAGAAATACACGAGGAACAGAGCTCTGAAGATATTTACCTAATTTATTTTTTTGGAAAAAAAACTCCATTAATCTGACTATCTCTCTTATCCTCATCTCCTAATGGAGCATAGGAATTTCCACAAAATCTGACTATAGGTATTTGAATGTCATAGTATCATAATATTTTTAACAGAATGTATTAATATTTCCATATCTTTTTTAGAAATTATCAAAAATATCTCAATAGAAACTTTGTTTTCAACTCATATTTGATGATATCTACGTATAAATTGCTAAATTGATGCTTCATGGATTTTTTTACTAATATGGATGAATATTCATATACAATAAATTTTTTTTAGGAATGTCATTTCTACTTATGTGCAGTCGGTAAGTGGATAAATACAGTTCTAATAATCTACGCAAAAAAACACATTTCTTTTTTAATTTCAAGCGAAAAATTTTTATCCATATGCTGTATATGACCAATTCAACCATACCACTGAATTTTAATACACCAAACTATATCAATGTCATAATATATTATATATTAACACTTTTCATCCAGAAATTTTTCATCCACTTTAGCCATGATGTGACCAAGTCTCCAAAGCGTTAGTTAAACACACGTAACTATGTCATTGCCACAGTGCAACTTACAGTTCTATTTAAATTAATATCAGTTACCGATGCATACGGATCCATAAAAAAAACAGGCGTAACAAAAAAAGACGTAAGCATGATTTTGATTTATTGAGAGCAGGATTTATTTATTAATGTCATACTAAGCCCCAATTACCGAAAGTGTTTTAGTTAAATATCTAAGATGACGTCAGGGCGGTGTTTACGCCGATTTCCAGTTATAGAAAAATTACTCCTTCATAGTTATTGTTGTCAACGATGAGTTAGATCCTTAAACTTCCCATAGATTTGTTTGTTGGCAGAAAGTATTTGTTTTTTATTACTTATTTTTTTTATTTATACTTATTATATATTATTATTATATTATTTCATTCAGCCAGCGGCTGACTATTTCACGCGAAATAGTTTATCCGCTCTAAACTGCTACCAATAAGTACAGGACCGTAAATCTTTCAAGCAATTTTTATCTTGAATGTTTTTAACGCCTTCTCGTTAAAGGTAATTATTGCCAAAGCGTGTATACCATATAGGAAAAAGAGACATAATTAAAAACTTTATGTTATGAAGAGAAAACTTTATTTATACATTTTATACTTAGCCTGAAATAGCATCTATTGGCAAGAATGATTCCTAGTTGAATCTCTACTGGTTCCGAGAAAAAAGGGTTTCTACACCTATCTAAGCCTTCTACCATCTTCTAACAGCATTACCATCTTCTGTACAAACAGCTTTATATGGAATGCAGTAAAAATGTCGCAACTGAAATT
Source organism: Teleopsis dalmanni (assembly GCF_002237135.1). Lineage (NCBI taxonomy): Eukaryota > Metazoa > Arthropoda > Insecta > Diptera > Diopsidae > Teleopsis > Teleopsis dalmanni. The sequence continues at coordinate 2,234,728 of NC_051848.1, forward strand.
ATGTGGCGCCTGAGGCATTACGAAGAGGAGCGGAAAACTCTTTCACAGCGCACATTAGCGTGGAGGGGGTTTCCAAAAGGAATAGCTGCAGTGACATAACTGCAACGATAATAAATAATTTGAGCTTCGTGCTCGGGACGATCTCTTGCAAATAAACCAAATCGGTGATCCCGAGAGGGCAAACCATCGGACATTAGAGTGCTTTTGGCGAGTTGAAGTCTCACACTGACTGCGCTTTCGAGCGCTTTACACCTCGTAAAAAGAAAATCGTCTCCACCTTTTTGGGTCCCACGACGCTCAATAGACTTATGCGTTGACAGAAAATAATTTGTTTCTATAACTATGCCCGGAAAAAGAAACTAATTTCTTTACGTAATATTTTTAAAAAAATTTCCAATAATTTCTTTTCAGTTTGCAAGTATTTTCTAATCTCTAGATTCCAATGTGAAAAATATTCCCAAGGCCAGAAACGCGACTCATTCAAACGTTAATGCATCGCGGCACCAAAGTCAACATTAGTTCGAGATAATCAAATGCTTTTTATACACTTTTTCAATTTTCAAGTGCAACAACATAGCGAACAGATTCTTCTTCATTTATCACTTTAAAAACAAAGAAAATATTATTTCAATATATACAATAGACTATGTATGTGGAACGTGTGTGTATAGACGACTATTTGATTTTGTGTTTCAAACGAAAACGCCTTTTAACACCAGATTGTTTCACTATAAACGCAACCCACACTTCGCACTCCTCAAACCCCCTCCAGAATTTGAAAAAAAAGACTGCATAACGAATGCACATTTTTCGCTACGATCATCAAATTGGCTAATCAGAGCTTTCACTGTACCCGTGCACTGCGAAAATACGTATAATACACATCCAACCGAAATGACCATGAAACTCTGCTAAACAAATTCGCAAATACGTTGTGTAAATAAGTTACAAGCTGATTAGTTCAACTATCTGCAGTTCAGTTCAGAGATACTTGCAGATAAGTTAAGTGCAATTCATGAGTTTGAAAGTCATTCATGTTACGTACTCGTATAAATAGATTTTTTCTCTCCTTCACAACTAGCAAGATACATAAAAACTTAGATGTGTGTGTCGTAGTACTTTTTATAACCTAATATTCTTTATTCAAGAGACTTCTTCATCTATTTAATTCTATTTTTTACTTGATGGCTTTATTGCAGTTATAAGTAATACTCTTTATTTTATATAAAAACCAAAACAATAGGTTAGGTTAGATTCAGAGGGCCTCTGCTAATAGCACACTCAGCACTTTCACTCGAAGACATCTATTGTCCTTAAGAAGTTGGAGAACAGTAAAGAGAGCTAGATCTGCAGAACAAGATGGCACCAACCACCCTCCGAAATAATGGTTATATATAGTTCCAGAGAGATGTATGATTGAAAATATGTACAGTGAATGCATACTGTTAGCACAGGCTATCAGTATTTTTTGAAGATTCCACATTCGTAGCTAGTAAATACATCTATTGTCCATTGTAATGTTCTCTAAGCCGCCAGTGAGATCGTTGTAATCTCCATACTAAAACAACAACTCCCTTTAAATGATGTCTTTCTGTTTACCTAGTTGCACCACATTTCCTCTATTATCAATTCAAACCTAACTTTAATCTGTGAATGGGTATCATATAATGAATATTATGTATTACTGAATTTGCTTTCTACTATTCTTCTTCAAGTCGTGAATAGTATACCGCTACGCTGTAAAAGTAGTAAATTCAGTGGCATACCAAGCGGAAGTCAAAGCAGTCAATTATGCACTTTACGCAACTCATAGAAGGGCGCCAAATGCTTCCTAAGATAAGAATATACTACACAATTTATAAATGTATATTTTTTGGGTGGGGAGATCGGGCAGCAGTCATGTTTATCGCAATACTATTAGACTTTCACCAAATTATCTGTAGAGTAGTATTGTTATTGAATCTTGAGAAAATGTACTTCATCAATTTGTACTTACGTTTTTTTTTTGTAGCTCTAACTTGAGAAATCGAAGCTTGCAGATTTTCTCAAAACTCTAGGTGACTTTAACCACAGTAAGGCAATATTTTTTTTTTTGATCAACTGAATTGTCCCAATATTATTATTCAATCTTGTGAAAAAGTACTTTCTAATCTAATCCAATGATTAAATTTACCCTCATATCCTCCACTTATGCTCTTATTCTTACTCTTCCTTTACAAATTTTTAGGTTAGCGTGAACTTTTGTATTATTGATTTTTTTTTTTGAGTTTTTAAAAACAAAGAAAAAACATCCATATCTGCTTTACTGTTATACTCATACTTTCAAGATATATCGTTATTCACATATATTTTAGTTTCTCGGTTCCTAATTGAATTCAAAAATGCAAGCTCACAACTGCTATTCATCAGCTAACTACTAAACCATCATCTAATAAGTTTAGTGTAGACATAATGTATATATAATGACTTTACATTATTCTCAAGGCTAGAGCAACTATCGTATAACAAACACACATATACAGCATATTTTAGGTTTCCTAACCGGGTGACAGGCGTTGATTAATTATTGTCTCGACCACCCCATAAAAATTTTAGGAGTACTTTCAAAGCAAAATAACTCGAACGGAAAGAATAGATGCAACCCTATATCCTAAGTTCAGGTACAGTAGATGTTTCTAGATGATTCTACGTCTTATAATGATTTTTGAATCATTATTTTTGTTTCAAAGCTATTATTTTGTAGAGACATCTGTTATGCATATTTTTACTTACTATATGTAAAGCGCCTTTTTTGATAAGCACAAATTATATACGGATTCTAAACGAATTAAGAAATTCGAATATTTCCTAAGACCACTGATCATGAGAACTTGGCAATCCTCGAAACAGCGTTGTAAGGTCAGCCAAATTTCAATAAATTAAATAAAATTTTTCTTCTTGTCTTTTCTTTGCTATTCGAATCCGTCTAACTTTTAAATAGGTTCTTTTCGTCATAAAGACGCGTCACTCTCAGGAAGAAAACATTAGGAAGAAAACATAAACATTAAAAAATTTATATTATATTTAATTAAATGATTGATTGATTGATTAATTAATTATTATGTTATATGTATTATATTTAATCAATTTATTTGTTATCATGTAGAATGAATCATTGTTATAATGGCTATAATATTTTATTGTAAGCTTTATTTAGATTCGTTTCATTCGAACATATTTGAACCCTACTCGCAAGAACAATATAGATAATGATAGAACAAGATAGAAATTACTAATATAGATAATGGTACAATGGGACCTATGAGATCAAATATTTGTCAAATATGCAATTATATTATAGATAGTATATGTTACTATTAAAATGTGCTAACAAATATATATATGTATATAATATCAAAAACTATAATATTATACATTTATAATATATACTGTATATACTTAGGCTTGCTAATTTTGTTCCCTAACGTAACTCATATATTTTTTATATTATTTAATACTATTTACAGTTCTACGTCCTCTTCAGTTTACAAGAACAAAATATCTTGTTCTACCAGTGCCATCTTTTTCTAATTTTTTTCCTATAAATTTTAACTAACAATTTTAGTACTAGGAAACAAAAAAAAAGAATTAGGCACGTTTCGGATTTCCTGGGAACACCTGTTAGACAGTGGATTTTAGTAAAGTCAGCTATACTAAAAAATTTTTTTCATAACGTTATATGTCAATATAGCTTAGTTTATGAGATACCAGACCACCTGGTACGTTCACTTATTCCAACTTGTTCAATCTAAATAATTGAATACATTAATTGACGTTAGCTGAAGCTTATAAAATGGCAACATCTCAAGAAATAGCCTGTATCTAACATATGGTTTAGAATAAGAAGTTGATTGAGATGTCTAACGCTATTAAAATCCATTGCGAAATAGACGCACATAAAAAATCAGTATTACGCCAAATTTTTAATTGAAAGTTAAATAATATTTGCATTCAACATAACTCTATTTAGTATGACACAGTATATTTATGTATTTATTATTGTATACGGTCTGCTTTAAGCCCCCAATAATAACTTATTTCTAAAGATACATAAAAAGCTTAATACAATCCAGAGTTGTGAAGAGTATTACTGCTGGTTTCGACAGAAAGAACCCAGGTCTACATATGTCTAAGTGTTCTAGGATACTATATTAATATAGTGCAAAAATACAACAACATAATATTAAATAATATGTATAGATAAAAATAAAGTATAGAATATATAAACTGTAGTATATATAAAGTATCGCATATATATAATATATAGTTTATAAAAATACAGAATATGTAAAGGGTTAGTATATATAAAGTATAGAATATATAAACTGTAGTATATATAACGTATAGAATATATATAGTATAATTTATATAAAGTACAAAATATATAAAGTGTTAATATATATAAAGTATAAAATATATAAAGTACAGAATATATATAGTGTTAGTATATATAAAGTATAGAATATATAAAGTATAATATACATAAAGTATATATGTAAAGCATAGTTTATATAAAGTATTGTATATATAAAATATGGCATTATTTAAGTATAAATTAATTAAAAAAAGTAACTAATTTTAATGAATAACAATACTGTTAATACAAATTATTACTATATACTCGTATATGTGTAAGGCACAATAAATCTATTATTATTATTATGGCTTTCGAGATATGGTTAAACTACGCAGATTCTTATACACACTTCATTTACTCTCGCCTATACACTCAAAAATTAAAGATTGCATTATATTATATTTCTTGTAAATTACATTTATATTTCATTAACTTAATAAATAAATATTTTGATTGAACTTAAGATTTTGTTAGGAAAAATATTTGTTGCACTCATATTAGTTAATAGTGTACATGTAAATATAGCATTAAATTTCAAAAATTTTTACACAATTCTTATTCACACCTTAAAAATAGCAAACAAAATATGCGTTAAGAAGCATAAAATATACTTAGTTTGTGAATTAATAATAAAAACAATGTTAGCTTCATGGCGCATTTGTTCAAAGTTCTGAAGGCAATTAAGCAGTCTGGCATTGGACGCTTTCGAACGGCGGCCCATTGTCATAGTCATCGTCTTCATCATCCACTCCACCAGTAGCACCGCGGGCATCCTCATCACGTGGCTGTACAGGAACTAATTGTACCTCTTCACCATCTTCTGGCATCTCGAATGGCTCACGTGGTGGTAGTATATCCTCCAATTCTTTAAGCTGTTCAGGTGTTGCAAAATTGTCCTCAGGAAAAATAACACTGAAACCGACAAGGAGATCACCACGATCAATAGGATTGTGATAGATCGGCATACCCTCTCCTTTAACTATTTTAACATCACCATGACGGATAACCTCACCCGGCTTGTTTGATATGCTAATATCACGACCATCCAAATGCTTGAAGCAGTGAACGAAACCGCATAGAGCCTCTGTGATATTTAACTGCTCAGCGCGTAATAGATCATTTTGACGGCGTGTAAAACTAGAATGTTCAGTCTCTATGATAACTACAATAAGATCACCACAATCCCCTGCTATTGATTGATGACCCTCCGACCGCAAGGGGATTTTGGTCATGTGAGTTACTCCCTTTTCTAAGCTCACATCGTGTTTTTTATCCTCTTTAACTAAACCATCACCATGGCATTGTGCGCATTTGTAGTCTTCTTGAACTACGGTACCGCGACCAACGCACGCACGACATGCCTGAAAATATAAAAATTTTTAATATAACAAATAAATAATATAAAACATAATGTATAATGTATGTATATAAATAATATGCAAGTATATATAATTTAATTAAAATGAAAAATATCTCTTCAAGCTTTAGTTTATATATGAAGGGGTATTAATTACACTAGACTATCTATTATTACTATAGATCTTTTGCGCAACTTTTCAATGAAGACAAGACAATTTTAGACTATTAAAAATTCTTACAATTGCTGTCGATTTAATTTTAGCCAAATTAGGTTAGCTTAAGTTGAAGTAAAAGCCTTGTGTACCAAAACCGACTTGAATTTAAATAATGCTCGGTTGTAACGTCCAGATAAGTGTTGTCGATATGCAAACCAAAAGTATCCCTAAACGATAAAAGTGAACCCACTTAAGAAGTCTATAAACTTAATAAAGTTCCTAATTTTGTAGAATGACAGCGACGTCAGCTCAATAAGAATACGAGGCCCGAAAAATCAAATCTTCTTCTAGTCAATGATGAATACTGACATATGAAGTGATGTACAGTTTTTTTCTCATCCACAGAGCCCTAACCCTGACAAATACCATTATAGGGTTAATTTTAATCAAGTTTTCGGAATATATATAGACTCTAATTAATTAGTTTGCGTCTAACTACTGCAGGTAAATATAGGTACATATTATATACTCCACTGTTTCACGATCCTCTTGATACGTTGTACATTTACTCAAAAATGACACTATAAATGTATGTCTCTTTGTAAACTTTTCTTAACCATTTCACACTTTCAAATAAAAGACACTATGCAATTAAAAGAAATACTTAATATCGCAACCATAAATTCCAGCTAACTAAATCTATTACATCTAAACTATAGTCAACAACAACACCTAGGGCTAACTTCATACTTTTATAGTTTGATGACACCTAACATAATAATATATAAAAAAGAATTAATAAATTAAATTTTATTATTAAAAATAAAGTAATTAATTCCTTACCGATTCAAAAGCGCACAAGCCAATAAATGCAAAACTTGCTTGACGGCCAGTACCCTTGCATTCTGTACACTTTGTGACACCCTCCTCCGAACCACCAAGACCCTTACAGCCACCACAAACGATTGTACGCTGATATTCAACTGTCTTAATGACATCACCAGCAAAGATTTCTTCAAGGGTCACCTCAACGCGTACAATTATTTGGAGTGATTTCTGAGTGCCACTACCACTGGGTTGTTGATCACCAGCAAAAGGAAACCATTGAGAGAAAAAGGAACTCTCAAATCCATCAACACCTTCCTGTAGACCTTTAATGCCATAACGATCATAGGTTTTACGCTTTTCAGGATCAGAAAGAATCTCATACGCAAAGGAGATTTCCTTAAATTTGTCACCAGCATCTGGATTCTTATCTGGATGAAACTCCTTAGCCAATTTTCTGTAATTCTGTAAAATAATTTTATAAAATAATTAGTAATTTTAACTATGCTTTATATATCTATATATATGTTTAAAAAACCAGCCAAATGGACGGACGAACGGTTGCATTTAAAATATTGCAATCTTAAATTATAAAAAAATAAAAATTTCAAAAAAACCAAATATCAAAAATTACCGCTAATGCTAATGACATTAAAAATATGACACAATAGATTTTCGTCTCATTAACAGCTTTATATGTCACTTTATTTTGGGGTTCGAAAAAAAAATATTTGATAGGAAAGTTGTTAAGGACTTTCCTGAGGTTATTAACGGACTTTTAATGAGGTTATGATTAGGAATCTATAAACTCTAATTGCTTATTTTTCATAGTATAATATGTGATTAAAAATAGCAACGATACTTATATTACTTATAAATATTATAAATTAGAAGTTAACACAAATCTGTCTCTATACCTATAATTTAAAGATTATTATATTGCAGTTAGTTGATATTTACAATAAATTTTGATGCTGTTCTCAAAAATGTGGATAGTTTGGACGAGACATAGTACTCGTCTCTTAGAAAAGAGAACACCTACAGGCAAAAATCAACAAACTAGTAAAAATCGCGGCTAAAGTTAAACTACGTGCTAATGTTGTTAAAACCAAAACATTTATCTTCAAGAGTACATCAAAACAACTCCATTACCAATCGTGGGTAGATCCATCGAATACATCGATGAGTTCTGGGAAGCTAGGTTAATACACATTGAGGTGCAGCAAGAGATGTGCATAACAGAATATCAAAAGCCAGAATAGCGTTCAGTAATCTTCGTACTGTATGAAACTCAAATAATAGATCTCAACAAATAGAAATCCATATTTACAATGCTTTTGTAAGATCCGTTCTATTGTATAAATCAGATACTTCGTTGGTCAACAGTAAATTATAAGGAAAACTTCAAAGCTTTACCAACAAATGCCTGCGTAATGTTTTGCGAATTTGCTGGCCACATAGAATTTCCAATATGGAACTACTTCAACGAACAAATAAAGTAGATATCAACGAACAAGTCAAGTGTCGGAAATATAATTGGCTTGGCCACGCTCTTCGAAAGCCGTACGACGAAATATGCCACGCAACACTTCAATGGAACACCCAAGACAACATACACAAAGGAAGACCAAGTGATACCTGGAGAAGAACAATAGCAAATAAAACCGGAAAATCTTTAAATAAATTACGTTATATTGCTAGAGATAGAAATAGTTGGAGATTCTATGTAACAAGTCTATGCTCCTGATGGAGTACGTCTAATAATAATAATAATAATAATAATAATAATAATAATAATATATGTATATGAGTGTAAGTTCATCGCTATTGACAATAACTATAATTACTATTTTGTAACTATTTATTTATTACAAAATATACTAATATTATATATAATTATTATTAACTATCAATTAAAAATCATTTATGCTAGTTAAATCCTAGAAGTTCATATTCGGCATTCTATTATATATCGGTATATACGACATATAATAGCCTCTTAATTTTAATATTCTAAATATTCGGAATTACTAAAATATATAATTAAAAAAAATGCTACAGGAATTTAACTTCAAATTTAAAAAAATTTTTTTTTTCATAAAATTAATTAAAAAAATGCTGATTTATTAAGACTCCATTGGGGATTTTCTAAGAAACGAAGATTTTAATGAAATTGGCAACTCTACAATCAACAATTGCTTGTCAAAAAAAAAAAACATTAACAAATTTTATGTTTATGGGATTGTTTTATAAGCATAACATTGTTATCAATGTTTATACGCGCTCTTTTACCCGCTGACAACTGATTGTAGCGTCTAATAAAAAAAAATATACGTAAACAAAATTTAGCCATCAGCTGATGTGTGGAACGCAATTATGCCAAAAAAAGTTAGCAAATACACACATTATAAAAACAACAACTGTTCAATATTCTACCGAAACATTTTCGCAAACAATAAGAATAATTTTGTATGAAAAAACTTATGTCAGTAATATATTGGCGATTTATAGAATTTCATGATTTCGCAGAAGTCACCATTTTTTTAAAGACATTACTTTTAATCAAAACAAACTTAATTCTCCACCCTCAACATAAGCACAATAAAGCTCTTACCTTTTTTATTTCAGCCTCATTAGCGTTTTTGTCAACGCCTAATACTTCATAAAGATCTTTTTCATCCATAGTTATGTACAAGATAAGTTAACGTTTAAAAATCTAATTCTATTACGATAAATCGGAGACCCTATTTACAACAGCTTCATTTCACCAAAACCAATGACAAATATACTTCCACGAAAAGCTACGGCAAAATGTTTGAACGAAAGTATTACCAGCTCAACTTTTTTTAAGATTAATATTCAAAACTTGCTTAACTTTTTTTGAAAGAAATATTTTGCATTATATTTTACATTTGTTTTTCAAATTATCAAGCTACTACGATTAATATGTATCGTAAAAATTCAAATTCAAATGATAAAATCACTAGATCAAACATTTCATAAATATTTATCTAATACGGTGTTTACATTGTGTGATTGAAAGCAGATTAAAGCAAAAATTGAAATCAAAGTACTAACCTCGTTTTTAATCTCAGATTTCCCATACAAAAATTAATCTCCTTTTGGTCGAGATTAGTTTTAAATCTCCTTCAAAATGACTATTATTTCTCAGTGAAACTTTGTAAATGGCTTAATGTCGTATATATATTTACGATCTTAGAAGAATGTGTTAATGTCGTAGATTTTTTACGATCTTAAAGAGATATCTCAAAATCTATTCAAAACAAGCATTAAAAATTTGAGAATTCCGAAGTGAGTGAAATTCGTATTAAATTTATTTAATAATAGTTTTATACATAATTATAACTTAAATTTGTTAAATTATTGTTATAAAACTATTTATTGAAAATATATTACAAATTTTTTTATACAAAATTATAATTAAATCCTTTATTTACAGAAATTTAACAAACGCACAACCCAAAACACTACAAGAGGAACGTCAAAATTAATCTCCAATGTATAATGCAAACGGTGGAGATTAAAAATGCAGATTGACTTAATCTCGTTCTCTTAATCTCACAATGTAAACGTATTATAAGTCATATAGTAAAATTATAAATTTGTTTCCCTACGCACTTATAGTAAAATTGAAATTCTTATAAGAAAAATTCTTATATGAATTTTATTCATTTTGTCTTGTTGCCAAAATATAGAAAGGAAAAAAAACTTGTGAGAGCGACTTGCCGTTCTATATCAACATAATTTTAACTTCACTTGATGAATTTGTAAATATAAAATTTATCCACAATAAGTCGACTAAAGTAAATATCACACTAAGATTTGATCATAGAACTTGTCTGTTGAAATGCGGAATTTGTGGCAAGTGTCATAGATGGAAAGCAAAATATTTTAATTTTTCGTCAAAATTATATATACAATATTCTTTATTATTATACATAAAAATTTTGCATTTTTTGCGTTTTCCATGACAAATTAATTAATTTTTGGCATCAATAAAAACTTAATATTATCTGTTAATAATTAAATTGTAAACAAATGAGAGCTATTCTAACACTGGCATAGAACTTTCTGACACACAAGGTGTCTTTAACATGCATAAATCAGCTTATGTCAATAGAACCGATCAAAACTTAACTTGATTAACATAAATCGATTTAATTGCAGTGGAAACATTGTATATTACAAACAGTCATGTGACAAATGGTCACGGCAATTTTTTGCTATGTTATGCTATGATAATGATCATGTTATACAAGTAAATGATAATGATTATGTTAAATTTAAATGGTAAATATTTTTGTGTAAATATATTTACAAGGGATAGAAGTTTATTCTAATATTTATTAAAATGCAATATTATTTTTAACAAAGTGGCAAGGCACAGTCTTTAGACAGTGACCAAAATTAAATTAAGTATTCTTTCATTTTTAATTTACATTGAGAAAAACAAGAACATCAAATATGATACGACTACGACTCTCTATATAACATAGCCCTAAATTTGAAAGATTATATATCTGAACTAATTATTAAATAAAAAAATTTTCTTCAATATAAGCAAAAAGAATTCCACTTTATTTGAAGGATTGCCTAAAATTACAAAAAATTTGTAAAAGTCAAGAGCATATAAGTTTTTACGATTTTCTACATCGAAATAAAATTGTACAAACAAAAATATTGTATTATATAAAAATTCTTTTTTAATGTTAAAACATAATATTAATATTTATCGTTTTAAAATAAAATATTAAAATAGTAGGTCTGTTTCACGAACTACTCGTGGTAAGAATAAAGTGCAAAATCACGCTCTTAACACAGAATTTCATGGAACAACTTTGTGTAAAGTCTGGTGAGAACACCAATGTCATGCAAATAAACATTACAATAATTTAAATTCAAATCAAAACAGCTGATTCACACATCAACACAAATTTTAATTAAAATGAAATGTACGAGTAAAGTCTTTGCAGCATTTCCAAATTTTAACAGGGAAACTTGAAAGCATCTGTTACGCTCTCTCAAATGCTCTCATTTACTCGAAAGTTTGCTAGTGGAACGCATACACCATGTTACTCGAAGTTACTACGAGTAACTCATGGAACAGACTTAATTTAAACGTTAAATGAACTTTAGCGAAGTTAGTTCACCAAGTTTGTAATGTCAATATAGTATAAAAAACACGATGCTATTTTTTCACTTTGTCAAAACACTTTCATGACTAATTATCCATATATATTTACATATTTCAATAATAATATTAGCTCTACCGATTTTAGTTTACCTATTCTTTACTTATATCGATTTATATAGCAAATTTAAAATTTACCTATAAATTGAAGTAAAACTCATTAAAATGAAATTAATATATATAATGGATTTTCCAATAACAATAATTTATACTATTTCTTCCAATTAGAAAAAATGTCTACATGTTAATATACAACCACAAATGTAGTAAATATTTAGGTTATAAACTACACTGATTTTAATATTTGACAATTCTGGTATGTTGCATAAATAAGAGAGATTTTTTGCGATATAACACAGAGATGCAAAATTATTCAAAATTTCCTTTCAGTTTCTTTTCTTTATCTTCTTTGATATGTATTTTATGTCCTCCTTTATAGAGGTTAGTACTTGTGTGAAGATTGTAAAAAAACTTGCGTGTTCCACCACACACCGTTTACATTTCAACGGCAACAACACTTGCATAAATGTCTCAAACTCAACTATCTGGCATCACTTCACGCATTTCATTTAGTGTTTCTCAAAATGGCAGCGACTATCACGTCATGCAATTGCCACTAAAAATTTCATTTATTGCCTGCTGGCCATAGATTGTTGCTGTGCTTCGGGAATAAGTTGCAAAGATTCTAGTAAAAAAATATTTAAATAATTACGTAAAAAAATCGTGAAGTTGTTGCAAAAATATTTTATAAAAAAATTCCGAAATCTTTTATGCTTATATATGAATTAATAATTTTGTGAAATTATAGAAAATCTTGTGTTGTAGAGAAAAAAAATTTTGTGTGTACCAACGAAGTACTGTGTGAAGCATAATAGAAGATAAACGAAAAACGTGAGAATCCGTGGCAAAGTGGATAAAGGGTTTTTGTTTACACTAGATTAGTTAAAAAGAATGGAAAATTGCGCTAATGCAAGCATAGATACGCATTTAAAAAATATATATGAACAAGTGCATGATATTGTGGCCAAAGATACAGCGGATTTGTATAAAAACGGTGATTGTTCAAATGGAACGCAGAGTTTCGATTTTGGCGCCGAAATATTGAGAGAAGAAAAAACAATGTCTGAGAACAGTAAGAAAACAAAATTGGAAAACATAAACACAAAAGTTGCGCCAGAAGGTGAATACAGTAATATATCAGTGTCCCCAGTGAAAGTAACTGCAATTTTAAACAAATCAGAATTGGTGGAAAATGATCATGTTAAAGATGATGTCGAAGAAGATCAGGCTGAGCAATATAATGACGACGATGACAGCTACACAACAGATGATAATTCCAGCTCGCAACAAGGTGACCAAAACTCAGATGAGCAATTAAATGATACAATAGAAACGGATGAGTCTAGTACTGATTCAGATTATTCTGATATCAGCGGTTTATCAGACGTTTCTGGACGTGAATGGAAACCTATAAATCCACGTCCCATACATTGGGTACAAAGACAAATACATTCAGGCGCAAATCCACGTGAATTACTTTCACAAATTTTGCCAACCAGTGCACAACAGATAGCACCAAATCTAAACGATATGACACTTTGGCGCATACTAGCCAGCATGCTTTCCGAGCCGCCAAGGCGACGTAAATTAAGCTACATTAACACTTTCGAGGATGTTATCGATTTAGTTCAGCAATCACAAAATATTATTGTTTTAACGGGCGCGGGTGTTTCCGTTTCGTGCGGCATACCTGACTTTCGTTCTAGTGATGGTATATACTCGCGTTTAGCTAAAGACTATCCGGACTTACCAGATCCGCAGGCTATGTTCGATATAAATTATTTCTCTCGTGATCCACGTCCGTTTTATAAGTTCGCACGTGAAATTTATCCTGGTCAATTTAAACCATCTCCTTGTCATCGCTTCATAAAATTGTTGGAAGATAAACAAAAGCTATTGCGCAATTATACACAAAATATTGATACGTTGGAACAAGTGGCCGGAATACGCAATGTGATCGAGTGCCATGGTTCGTTCTCGACAGCGTCCTGCACAAAATGTAAGTTGAAATGTGACGCAGACACCATACGCCCGGACATTTTTGCACAGCGTATTCCAGTTTGTTGTCATTGTCAACCAAATGTTCAGCAAAGCGTCGATGCATCTGAACCAGTTTCTGAGGAAGAGTTGAGACGTTTAGTCGAAAATGGAATTATGAAACCTGACATTGTGTTCTTCGGTGAAGGTATGCTTTTACAAATTCATAAATCTGTTATATGCAATAATATCCAATATAGAGCTAATTACCATATTTATTACATATTATGCTAACTTTGAGAAGCATATCTTAATATATAATTACTTTATTATATTATTTATATAAATTATCTAAATCCTTTATGGATTTAGAGTATATTTTTAAGCCCAAATTCCAAATAAATTGTAATTACATAGGCCTATTTCTTCTTCATCTAATAAGAGATGCTCTTAAGATGCTTTTAAAAAAGTTTATTTTTATTTTTAAAATTTTATAATATATTATGTTATAGTAATTAGTCACTTACTTTCAACAATTATTAAAAATAAAAATTAGCAAAAAAAAACCTAAATAATTTTTAGTTTTTTTGTTTAATATTTAAACTTTAATAAAAATAAAAAAGAATATTTAATTCATATCTGGCGAACTCCAGATATGAACCGAACTCCAAGAGCAATTATCGGGTTAACATCCCGGAGTATATTATATATGCTTAATGTTGTTGTAATAACCCGCTGGGACATGCTTGTGTAGTCCCGTTGAGGTATGCTGAACGGCACTTGGTCGTCGTGGTCGACGAGTGGTTCTGGGACGTAGACCCGGACGTTCTTGGTATATATATGCTTAATAATATGGATAATATAATTTTGTTCTATGAATCAGTCATTGAATAATCACGATGCTTATGAAGAATACACAAATTAGTCAGTGAGATGGTAGGGACTCTGCAGAAACCCCCCAGCCATTAGACTTTTGCTTAAATAATGCTATGAGGGTAGAGAGATTTGTATATTGCCTATTTTATATTTTCTAAAATTTCCTAGTCTACACATAAATTGGGAATTATTATATGTGTATCTACTTACTTGGCTATTACAGGCGTGAGACGTTCTTGGCTGTGTGCAATAGCGTCCACCAGACAGCCCGATCAGTGACTTGCTGTCACCAGTTTGTAGTAGTACTGAGTGCTGTCATCAAATATTAGGCAGTTTATGTTTTAAATTCACACTTCTTCATTATCTCGTTGAGCATATCTATTGTACTACAATAAAATACCCCTAATAATTCTGGGGAAAATACCTTTCTATACTTGGTACTGTACTTTTCTGTAATATTACCTTTACTGTAGCATAAACGCACGTATATTTTAAATTTACTTTACATTTCGATAATACTAGTATTATAACTTGGTGTTATATTGTCTTAAGTTTTCTTGGAACAAATAAATCAGTTTATTATTTTATAAATATTAAATATACAAAGTCTGTTTTAAAGCAAACAGGTCTTTTTACATAAAAAAACAAATAAAAAGTATTTATTTTAATTTTATTAAAATAATCTCTTGGGTTGATACAGTGATTTACGCGGTTAAATAGCATGTCATTTGAGTATTTTATATCATCCATAATGATGTCAGTACAAGCCTCATGACATCTACGTCTATAAAGTACTTTCATTTTATCGGCAAAGGTATATTTCTCATGGTGCTAATGCCATACCACCTTACCGACCCATTTAAATGCCTATAAATGGTCTTACTAGAATACCTATTATTAAAAAGTTCTGTCTACTTTCAAATGCACCTTATATACTGTAGTTATTGTTGTAACCTGCAAAGATCTTCAAGCGGATAACACGAAACGAAAGATTTGGGTTAGATGGGTTAGATTGAATGTATAAGAATAGATTGCCGATAAACATATATACTTTAGTTATGTCCTACTGTGATGAATACACTAACAAAGAGTTCTTGAGTTCTAATAGCCAAAATACACTTACATTGATTCTAAGATGTGACTTCTAGTGATTCTAAGAAATTATTTTAGTTTTATTTTTTTACTATTGTGCAATAATCTAATTGTGGAATCGTTAGAAACCCTGTAGTGTCTACTTCTTTTTCGTTTGCTCCACCTGTGTCCTAGAACTCTTTCCGCTATGATAATTTATTTGGTATTTTATCATTTATAACAAATTGGGTTCATTTTCTATGTAATTCTTAGTTCAAATACGCTGTTCACAATCCTTGCTTTTTGAATTGGAAATTTCAGAGAATTGGAATTGTATCTCTGGGAGCTCAGAGAGAGATTGTTTCTATAAATAAATGTTACAATATTTTTTGGTTTATGTTTGCAAATCTCTTGCGGTTCAATAAACATCAAATAAAAGTAATGTACTCGCTTCCTGACAACTGCAAGACACAACCATAGATCATGTCACATTTATCTTCTTTGCACTTTTCATTCTACAACTTCCAGTATCCTTTGTTTTTATCGTTCAATAGTGATAACTTCAGGATCAGCCAGTATTTAAAATCTTGACATATATTTTGATCCGAATGAGTTGTTTAGATTGCTTCAGACCTTTAATATCAGCAAATATTAGTTAATCAACGCTGTTTAAGCTATTAAAGTGCATAAAATGTTATTCTTTCATAAGCTTCTTTTGAGATATACTTTTAGGTTGTTGTTCTTGTAGTGTAAGATATATATAAGATGAAAAGCACTACCTTTTGCGTCATATCTTCTGCTTATCTAGAGTTACATGTATTTAGAAAGAAGTACTTCAACTAATATATGATACGTTTTTATTTTTAATCATTTCAGTTTCTTAACTTTTATAAAGTAATTTAATGTATTGATATGCTTAATTTTTGACTAATATCGGATAACTTCATATGTGATAATGGATTTTATTATAATACAAATAACCCAGCTTTTTCCATATACAATTAGTCACCTTCAAGTGTTCATTCCATAAAAGCCTTTTAGCATAGATAACTTCAAAATATTTTATGTCCATATTTTTAATAGTGGCATAGAAATTTCACTAACTTAATTAAAATTTCTACAAATATAATGGTAATTTTACTTTCGTTTTGGAATACTTTAGTAGTCTGTGTAGTATTTTCTAGTTTTACCTTAGTACTGAATGATTGAAATATAATAGAAGTTCTTTTAAACTAACAAGACCGACACATAATTTTTGATGATTCCATGAGTGGCTTTGCCGATTTCCCAAATTTGATTCCAAGAGGGGCCGGGGCTACATCCCGGAACCAATCGTCGATCCAGAGTACCAAGTGCCGTTCAACATTTCTTAAAGGGATCACACAAGCAGATAGCAGCGGATTACAACAACAATAACTTCCCAAAGTCACTTCTTTTTCAAGGCAATCAAGTGATTTTCACTATATATTGGTTGTTGTTGTAATAACCCAAGGGAATCTATTGAGCAGATAACATGAAAGGAATTATATATTCATTTACATGGGTTAGGATGTGGGTAGGTGATGATAGTGTGAGGAGCAAGGAAGCAGTTTAAGAGTACGAATGGATTAAGGGTGGGTAAGTGTTCCCCATTGCTTGCGCTTTCCTATACCATAACAGTTTCCTATTTCATCTCATTAAGGAAGTTTTGTCCTTCTTTTATGTGTTTGCCTTTATGTCAACGTTGGTAAAAAGCGGTACTTTAAGTCAACATTTACTAATATTATAAGATCAGCTTAAAATGTTTAATTATATATTTATTGAAAATAAGCATGGGTGAAAAATATCAACTTATGTTAAACAGTATTTTAGCACAATTTTGCTTAGTTCTAGGAATTGCCGGGTTTACATCCCGGATCCACTATTGTTGTAGCCCGCAGGGACCTGCTTGTGTAGTCCCTTTTAGGTGGTGCGAACTGCATTTAGTCGTTGAACTCAACAAGAAGCTCCGAAACGTAGACTCGAACATTCTTGAAACCTCCGGGATGCAGTCGTCTTTTGAGATGACCAAATGTCGCTTGCACCTCCCAACAAAGATTACATAAACAACAATTTTGCGATCTGAATTTCTTTTAAAAAAATTTTTACTTGTTTTTACTTTAAATATTCCAATATCTTTTTTTTTACTAATTTTTGATATCAATGCAGGTTTGCCCGATGAATTTCATACAGTAATGGCCAGCGACAAGGATAAATGTGACTTACTAATAGTGATTGGTTCATCGTTGAAGGTGCGCCCAGTTGCCTTAATACCATCGTCAATACCGGCGAATGTACCACAAATACTAATTAATCGTGAACAGTTACACCATTTGGAGTTCGATGTCGAATTACTTGGTGATTCAGATGTGATTATAAATCAATTATGCCATCGTTTGGGCGCAGAATGGAAAGAAATCTGTTTTGATAATAAAGTATTGTCTGAATCCAAAGCATTGTTGCCTATAGAAGAAGATACCAGCACTGAAGGTGAGGGGGAAACTGAAGATGATGTACAACAAATGCAAGATACTGATACACAATCTACACAATCATGCTCATCAGCAGATATAGCATTACGTGCTGCTGGCGCTTACTCCGATAGTGGTTTTGAATCATCTTCTTCCGGTCTAACTTTAAATAAACCATCACCTGGTAATGAGACTATAGGAACAATAAGACATTTAAAAATAAATACAACAGATCGTATAAAAACAACAATAAACAAAAGTGCAATTAATATACCCGGTCTTCTAGACGAACCAACTGATGCAGTTGATTTCGGTTTAATACAAGAATCCACTTCTTCGATATATTCAGAAAGTTGTCGTCATTTATCTATCGATTCTTCTAAGGATAGCGGCATACAAACCGATTCATCAAATTCCGCTTTACCACCAGCACATAACACTGATGCATTGCTACCACCAATAACGAAGTTCGGTGATAGTGGTGGTACAAAAATGACCAATAGTAATGCGTTGCCTCCTGCCAGCACAAATAGTTCAGTAACAGATGTGAAGGAAATATCTTTTGGAAACGTTGAAGATAAGAGAACTGTTAGAGATACTGGACGCAATTTAAAGCGTATACGCCAGGAAAAAAGACAAAGTGCAGCAGAACGTTTAATGCCTGGCACTTTTTATAGTTATGATGGCAGTGCTTCATATGTATTTCCAGGTGCGCAAGTCTCTTGGTGCACAGACACCGATGATGATACTGAATATGAGAGTGAAGAAAACGATGATAATGAAGAAAATGAAGAGAACGATGAGAATGAAGAAAATGACGATAATGAAGAAAATGATTTTGAACAGGATGAAACAAGCGAAATTGACGTTACCACTATTCAAACTAATGTTGCAGATAGCAGCAATACTAAAGAACTATATACAAATCTAACACCTCCGCATAGTACAATTGATGAGTATAAACTGCAAACAACTACCACAGTAATACATGTTTCAAAACCCACGACACGTAAGCGTTCATCAACGGATGGCAATGGTGTTTGTGATGAATCAACTGCGGAAAATAACTACGTTATGTTGATGCAGGAATCTAAAATACTAACTGAACCCAGCAGTTCATCAATTACATGTTACTCGCCTCCACTAAAGAAGCAACGTGACAGCGTCGAAGATGTCACCAGCGATGGTGAGAACAGTAGTAGCAGCAATTCAAGCAATAATTCCGATGATAATAGCAACAATACCTTAATCTTAAACAATAATGGTAAAAACAATTCCAAAACTAGTAATAGCGATGATACGGTTTTAAGTAGCAATAGTAACGAACATACACTGTCAAAGTTTGGAGTGACCAAATCTTTACTGCAGCAACTTTAAAACTAATTTCAAATAATTTAATTCATTTTAAAATTATTATTACTTTCTTTGAATTGTTTACCTAATATAAGCTGCACTTTGTAGTAATAAATTTTTTAAGAAATATAATGGCTTGTAGTAAATGTATGTTAGTATGTCTAACGTTAAGTTGAAACCATGTTTCGCTTATTTATGTTTAGTAAAATTTTAATTAAACTCATTTTGACAATAGAACTTTTTTGTTTTAAAGCTAAAAAAATGGAAAAAAAATTTTTTGAACTGCAGTGTTGAACTTGCATTTTTGTAAATAATCTTTCATCATTCAACTACACTGCAGCTTATTTTTTTTTATTAAAAATCTCATTATGGCAATATATTTAATATTTATGCTATTAAAAATATTCACTTGTTAAAATTTGTTTTAAAATTGTTAGTGTTCAGTTTGTATAGTTTTGAAGCAAAAAAGTTCTAATTCATAACCTTCGCTTAACATAAACCTATTGAAATATACAAATTAAATTTATATATTTTTATTATATATTACCTTACTATTATTATAAAATAATTTATTATATTATTATACATATATTATACATTTAAATTATATAATATAAATGTATATATAAAAATATTAAATATTTTATGTAATATAAATATTATGTATTTTATATAATATAGATATTATATATTTTATATAATGTAAATATTATATATTTTATATAATATAAATATTATGTATTTTATATAATGTAAATATATATTTTATATAATATACATAATATATATATATATATATATATATATATTATTATATATATATATATTATCTAATATTAATACTATATATATCTATATAAATATATACATTATCTAATATAAATACTATATATATATATATTGTGTAAAATAAATAAATATATTATCTAAAATAAAGATATATATTATCTAATATAAATATTATATATATTATCTAATATAAATATTATATATATTACCTAATATGAATATTATATGTATTATCTAATATAAATATTATATTTTTTATCTAATATAATTATATATATATTTTATTTAATATAAATATATATATTATCTAATATAATATAATATAAATAAATGTATGTATATATGTACTATATATATTATACACTAAAATGCTTTTAAAGGCAGAGCAAAAAGAGGTTAGTTTTGTATGCTAAAACTTGATTAAAGCTTATTAATTTTTAATTAATTAAATATCACAAATATTACTTTAAAAATAATTTTATTATGTTTATGTATATTAAAAATATGTAATTATATAAACATCAAAATATCTGTAATTATGTTAAATTTTTGTCTTGTTTTAATTGCTTTAAAATGATCAGTTCAATATATAGTATGCACATATTCATGTTTATATATATATATATACATTTTCGTATGATATTTTTTTTTCAAGAAAGCATTTTTTTTTTTTTTGCTTTGTTATAATAATGTAATCTTTGTGGTAACTTATAATCAATTAATAAATACTATTTTATTTTATTTGAATAAGCATAGAAAATAACCTTTGTTTAATAATATATTAATTTTAATATATTATGATTTATTATAATCATCGGTTTAAGTGATATTTTTTTTTTCGCAAAACAGAAATTATTAATTTATTAAAGAATTATAAGTTAAATCATTTATTTTTTTTTATATATTAATCTTTCGAAATTAATACATTAATTATATGAGTAATTCAATATACAATTAATTAATTTTTGATTACAGTTTTATATAGTTCATTTATATATTTTTTTATAATGTTTTTTAACTTCATTTTATTTATATTAATTTTTTTTATTGAATTTATTTATTTTTATTTTATTGTATTTATTTTTTATTTCATTTGTTGTATATATTTTATTTATTTTTTTAAAATATATATAAATTTTTTTAAAAAAATATAAAAATTCTATTTAAATATATATAAATTGTTTTAAAAATATATAAACATTTTTTCACAAATATATGTTTTTTTATTTTATATGAATTTTGTTTTTAATTTACATGAATTTTTTTTTTTAATTTATATGAATTTAATTTTTTTTTTTATATGAATTTATTTTTTTATTTTATATAAAATTATTTTTAAATTTTATATGAATTTATTTTTTATTTTGTTTTGTTTTGTTTTTATTTCATTTATTTTTTTGTACATTTTTAGTTATTTTTTTATATGTTTCTTATTTAGTTTTTTATATATTTTTTATTTAGTTTTTTATATATTTTTTATTTAGTTTTTTATATATTTTTTATTTAGTTTTTTATATATTTTTTATTTATTTATTTTTTTTTATAAATATATACATATTTTTAGAAAAATTTTTTATTCTATATGAAAGTAAATATAATTTTATATAAATATGTTTTTCTATTTTTTATAAATATATTATTACATTTTTAAATAAAATTTTTTTATGTGTTATAAATATATACATTTTTATTTTATATAAATATATTCTTTTATTTTTATATTCATATATAGTTTTTTAATTTAGTTAAATATGTATTTTTTTTTTTGTTTTATATATATATACATATTCTTATTTTTCATAAATATGTTTTTATATTTTACTATCGTTGAGAAAATTATTCATTAATTCTGTTTGTGATTTCGAAACTAATCATTTGCATTATAAAAAAAAATTTAACAAATTGAAAGGTTTGAATAATTATAACGTATGTAATTTCTAAAATACTCAATTTTAATTTTGTAATAAATATTTTTATTAATATTTTTATAAACAAAATTCATTAATGTCAACTTATTCAAAAGAAAATTAAAATATATACTCTTTTTACTTAAATTTGATTAATCATTTTAAGTTAATTATGTTTGAAAAAATTTTTATGTTACCTTTTAATTAACCTCATAGAATTTAAAGTTCAAAGATTTTATACCCCAGTAAAATAATTATATGTGCAGTACTTAAAAACTAATTTAAACTTCAAAAAATTTTGTTAGGGTGAATTTAGTTTATTATTTGTTTTTATGTTTAGTAGTCTAATTAAAATAATAAAAAAATTTTATTCAAATTAATTTTTTTTAAGAGAAAAATTAACTTTATTTTAAATCTTCATAGAAAATATTTATATGTGCAATTCACATTTTTTGCTAAAAACAATTAAATATTTTATGTGATTTAATTTTTTTTATTTTTCAATAAGGTGATGTGTTTCCATTATTTATTTTTATTAACTGTATCCTAAGTGGCATTGAATCTACCAATTTTTTTAATAGTAGGAGGTCAATTTTGGCCCATTCGTCCAGTATGTCCTTTTTCAGCTCTTTAGGAGTGTCGTATTGCTTCGAATAAGCATAATTATTGGCACTAAGGATACACCAAAGATCCTCAATTGAATTTATGTCAGAACTCATGGCCGGCCAATCTAGCAATGGGATGCTTCTCTCTTCAAAGAATTTCTTTTTGCACAAGAAACATGTATTGGAGCATTATCCTGTTGGAAAGTCCAATTATCTCAATGAATATTTTCAGCGAAATTTATCAGTTCGCTATCCAACAGATTTATGTATATTTCGGAATTCATTTTTGATAGTGCGAAGCATATATTAGACTTTTCCTTCGAGCTAAAGGCAGCCCACACCATTAGTGAACCACCACCATGGTTGCGTTTGTTGCAATTCTGACGTGGATGACGAATATCTCTCCAATATTTATGTTGACCATCTGGACCATCTAGATTAAACTTTTTTTCATCACTGAAAACAACTGTTTCGAACTCCTTGTCTCAAAACTTAATTTTGTCATAAAAAGCTAAACTAGCATTTTTAAGTCTTTGTGTAAGGCACGGTTTGGGAACTTTCGACTCATATTTTAGCTTTAAGTCGTTTTTCATAATTTGTTGCACGCATTTCCTAGTGATAGACAAATCTAATTCATTTCTTATTTGTCTGCAACTCATCCTCTCATTGGTAGCAAGAAGCTGAATATGCCGTTTTGTTCGGTTGTTCATAGTTGGTAAGCGGCCGTCTCGCTTATAACACCATAGTTTTCGAGATTTTTTAAAAAGTTTATTATAGTATTCAGGTGTCTATAACCAGCAGCAGATATTTCGCCACTTTTCATCCCAGCAAGACTCATTCCAATAATCTTTCCGCACTCTTCACTTGAAAATTCCGTCCCACGCGGCATATTTTATCTAAATTAATTAAAATAATAAATATTTATTAATAAATAAGTATTTTACTTACCAATTCTTCTTTACTCTTCAATACTTTAAAAAAAAAACTTTATAATACACTTCACAACTTTATTTCCATTTACTGTTGACACTTCGAGAAGCAAAACAATTTTGCACATATAATTATTTTCTATTAAATTTGCTACCTATTGTTATTAATTATGATAACGGTACCACAAATAGTATACAAAAAAAACTCTATATATGTTTAGAAAAGTTAAACTTAACTACAGAATCAACTGTATATAAAAAAAATTAGTACCATTATTCTAAGAAGAGAATAACGAAAAACAAATTTTGCACATATAATTATTTTACAGGGGTATATACAATATGCTTTCGATAATCTGGAAACTCAATATTCGATATTCGAAGACCATCTTCATTATAAACTATATAATCCAAACACAATAAAAGTATCATTATCTTACAAATTAAAATATAATTTAATATAAAATGTAATAATTAATTTTATTTTTGTATTTACTATTGTTTATACTTGAGTTGTTCTATAGAAATTTTTGAGTCATCGTTCGACTTAATAGTGTTCTCGGTTTATTCTGTTCGGTCCCGTATGCTCAGCACAAATGTTTAATGACAATAAACACAATAATTTGTGTTGAGTAGTATAGAATATTGTTTGTGTGTTTATATATTTATATATATATATATATATATATATATATATATATATATATTTCTTAGCTAAGTTGTGCAGTGCTTGCATGTCTAAGTGAAGAAGTTTAAATTTATAATTAATGTCAATTTTTTCAATGTTTGATTATATACGACGATAAATAGATTATTCGATGGTTGTACATATAAATGGTATTTTACTACGTTATTAGTCTAGATTAACAATCTATCTGCAATCATTTGAAACATATTTCTACAGGTTATTCGAGAATATACTGTATATATATTAGTGTACATTAAGTAGACGTCCATTATAAGGAACGCCTAATGAATGTCCAATTTAACGAGAAAATTTTGTCGTTCGAAACATGTAAAATTCGGTGGAGTACCTAAAACCTATATCAATGAGTTATAGAAAATAGTGATCTTAACACCAAAATTATGGAATAGAGGACGAAATCATTCGTTAAATTGGTAATCTACTGTATATTAATAATTGTTTATACTTTTGTTTTAAGTAACACATCACCAGAAAAGTATCAATCAAATCATTAAAATGAATAAGAAAATCATTAAAAATTGTAAATTTTTATTTCATTATATAAATAATAAAATCAATTTTATATTTATGTTATTATCGTTTAGCATATTTGATATAAAATATACATATCATATATATATAAAAAAATTATAAATAACCTCTTTTTGCTCATACCACCACGTTAAAGAACTATCTTATCATTTTTTTCTATTTTATTATATAAATAAATTTTTATATTTATTTATAATTATGTGTATCATCTATCAAATTATGACTTTATTTCTTCTCTTTTTTTCTTCTCTTCTCAACGTAAAATCTTTATTTTATTTTAAATAGTTAAAATTTAATAAATTTAATTCATTAGCCATTTGAGAATTAAATTATTTGTTAAGTACATATAAATGCCAAGTATCAGTTTTCTATATTAAATTAAATAAACAGTGCTATATGATTTTTATTATATGTTATATTGTTTTTATATCGATTTGTTTTTTTTTTTTTTTTGTATATCAACATATTATTATTGTTCCGATATAGATTTCATTTTAAAGTTATTGATTTTATTTAGGATATAGAATTTAATGAAATGTTTTTTAGTTACTTAATTTTATTCTTATGTATAAAGAAACATTTCTGGCAGCTAAAATTTAATACTTTATTACTAAAACTAATAGTTATTATTTTATAAATTTATAAATATTAATAATTAAAAAAAAATAAATTCAAACAAAAAAAAAATTGGTGTAAATAAAATGAATATAATCAATATAAATTTAAGAAATTTAAATAAAGTATAATTAAAATAAAATAAAAATGAAAAATAAATATTACAAAAAAGTTCAAAAAAAACATTTTGAATTTAAAATTAATATAAAACTTAAACCAGTTAATCTAATATTTATATAAATATAACAGAGATGTACAGATTTATTAAATAATAATTAAAATTAACTTCAAAAATATAATAATCCTACTTTTAAAAAGTATTTAAAGGGGAAGTAAAATTTTAATTTATATATAAACTTTGAAATCTTTTAAAAAATGAAGTTAATATGAATATAAAAGATTTAAAATCTCTCTAAATTCCTTTTTTATAAACTTCAGTTTAATTTTCAAAATAAGTTAAAGTTATACAAAAGATTGCTTGTAAAATTTCCCTTTATTTATTATAAAATTAAAATTACCTATTGCATATAAGTTTTTTTAGATTTACGTTAACTGTACTATAAGCTAAAAGCTTTGAGTAGGTCTATAACAATATTTCATATATAACCATAATTTAATTTCTTTAATTAAAATCAAAATAAATATATGATTAAAAAATAATTTATTCAATAAATAAGAAAATTACAATATGTAATAATATTAATATTGGGTATTAATAAGTAAAAGTTTTAGTTGTTGTTATAAACGTGCGAAACAAAAATCCAAAGATTAAAAAAAAACATTTTCTGTATTTATAGAATAAAATAAATTTTTTTAAAATATAAATTAATTTAAAATTAATTTTCAAAATTATAGTACCGCTAGAGACTCGAACATCTTTATGTGGCAATAGACTATAGACATCATAATATAAAGAATAAATTTAAAAAAAAATAAATGATACAATAATTTTAAAATAAAATAGATCAGTTTTATATAAATTAATAATAATTATAAGGATAAAAAATTTATAAACAAAAAAATATACAAATCCCAGTTATATGATTCCTAAATTAAAATTTTATTTAATTTAATTTTTGCTTTGTTTTAATAATTATTTTTTGTCAATAATTATTGAATCAAATTATTTCAATAAACATATTTATTATAATAAATTCTAAACCATAACTACTTTAAGTAAGATTTAGTTTTGTAAGCACCTCCAATTTTATCAAATAAACTAAATTATTCAACATATAATATAATTAATAACTAACAATTATAAATAATTACACAAGAACCGATATATATTACATTAAAAAAAAATTAATAATTAACTTTTAATAATTCGTAACAAATAAAAAATGTATAATTTCACATAATTTTGTTATAGATTCATATAAAATATATTAAATTTATAACACAATGCATTCATATATTTAAAGACAATATTTAAAATAATAAATCAAAGTGTTAGATAAAATTTTGATAATAAACCTCTTATAATTAAAAATAAAATAAAAATAAATTATTAACAGTTTAGAATATTTGTTATAAATATGCGTTCTTACAAATATAAATAACTTCAAATAAAATACATTAATATAAGTTTTAATAAATATTAAATAAAATTAAATTAATGAATAAAATAATATTAATATGTAATAAGTGTGAGTATTAATAATATTTACTTTATATATAAACAAATAATAATAATAAATATTGGTATAACACAATATAATAAACAAATAATTAAAATATTTATATTTAATAAAATAAATTTAAATATTTATAATATTACTATCAGTTTTATATAATTAAATTTTAGCTGTGAAAAAATTTGATATAAAATTGTTTTGAAATTATCAAATATAAATTATTTATTTAAAATAATATGAAAAATATTTGAATTTCTAATTATAATTAGCAACGAATTGATATCGAATTAAAATATTTTTAATTACAAAAAATTTAATGTTTTTCCGTAGTGAAAATTGTAATTTTTAAATAAGTTCAATAAATAAAAAAGAAATATTTTATATTATATTAATAATTAAAATAATATAAAAGTGTTTTTCGTTTCTTAACAACCTATACTCATAGTTAATAGCTCAGTAAAAAAATTTGTTTATAATATAATAATACTGATTTATAATATTTATTTTTAATTTCATTTACATAATTTGATTCTATATAAAAATATTGCCAATATTATTAAAAAATTGAACTAAAAATAAAAAGAAATAGTAAAAACAAAATCGATGTATTTAATAATAATACATAAATGTATTATATGTTTAATAATTTTTTTTGTTTTTCATTTATTGAACTAAATTTAAATTATAATAAAATTTTAATGTAAAAATGTGCTTTAAATGAATTTAACTAAACAAATAAATAAATTAGTAATCAAACAACAAATTTAATAATTTTAAACATTTAAATAAAAATATTTTATATTAACAATAACATTTTATTATAAGTATTAATAAATTGTTTAAAAAAAAATCAGTACTTTACGCTCAAATGGCTAAATTATTATTTTTATATATAAATTGTGGTTATAATTTTATTTTTAAATGCTGTTTATTTTTTATCTTTTATATGTATATGTGCTATACTACTACTATAAACTAAAACAATTTTCTATTAAATTTTCATTATGTAAATTTTTTGCCTTCTATATTTCTTTATGGTGCAAGCAGATGTATATTAATTTTTAGTTAATTTCATTAAAATTATTTATTAATAAATTTAATTTTAATTCATAATTATACAAATTAAAAAAATATATGCAAATGTTTCACATTTTTATAAGCTAAGAAACTTCGTAAAAGTTAAGATTTATTTTTATTTAAAATTTTAAATAAAAATTATATATGGTTATGGCTTGTATTAAGCATTTACGAGCATACTCGTACTTAGATAAAGATGTTCAAAATAAAATTAAGCTAAACAAATAACATATACATATATAGATATTTTTATATAAAATTTCAATATAGAATGTGCCCCGCGAAATAAAAGGGTTAAATAATATTAAGAGTTTGAAACTGCGTCAATAAAAAAATCGTTGTAAAATATTTTAATATGCACAAAACTCAGTTTAAAAATTTTTACCATGTATAGCAAATTAAAAAATATATACATATTTTCTAATTGTAAGACAAAAATGCTCTTATATTACAAGAAAAAAAATTAATAATAATTACTTAATAAGAAAGCTATAAGAATTGAACTCCATAATATATAATGCGAAAAAAAGAACATTAAATTTATTATAAATGTTTTCAATAAAGAATGGTCTTAATAGTACTTTTTAAATTTTGTTGCAATAGTTTAAAATAATTGCATAAATAAATTTAGATTAGAAAAACATAATTTTTATTAATTAATTCAAAAAAAAAAAACGGCAAAATACGTTAATTGTATTAGCTACCATATGAATGAAGCCAGTTTGTGTTTTAAATATGATGCTACTATTATTATATATATACATATATACATATATATATAATAATTGATTTAAATATTTTAGCAAAAACAAACAAAAAACATTTTAAAATAAAAGCAATAATTTTGTTTAGTATTTATAAGAACAGCTTTAACGATTTATATTTTAATATATAAAACAATAATCAAAAATATATCAAAAGTTAAGATTAAAGTTTATTAATTTTAAAATAATTAAATATACTAACTGCAGGGGACTAACAGCAAAAATATGCAAAATTTTTATATATGAAAATGCAAAAAAAAAAGGAATAACAAAAATGCTTATTATATTTATAATTAAATATATGTATATTAAATTTGTAATTTGTTGCTATAGATTGGGGTTTGTCTTACAAGAAATTTTAAATATATAAGTGGCATTAGATTAATCTCTAATGTATATAAAGAAACTTATTAGTAAGTTATAGAATGTGAATTATTAAATATTTAAAAATTGCTCTTCTATAGCAGCACAAATTCAAGTTAACTCTTTCATTCTATTATAGGAATAGCATATATATATATATATATATATATATATATTATATAAATAATATATATATATAAAGATTATATATGTTTAATAAATATGAAGAATATAATAAGATATATATAATATGAAAAGATATATATTATATAAAGATATATATATATATATATAAAGATACATAGATACATATAGATATAGATAATTAGTTCGTTAATTTAAATTTTTCACATATATTTCTTTTAGAATAATAATATCTAATATTTATAATTCATAATCCAGATCCATAATTTCGGATAGAAGAAATTATAATCTTACATTATAATTTTTATGTTATTTATTGTGAAAAAATTAAAAAAGAAAAAAGCAGGGCTGTAAAGAAACTCTTCTCGGAACTCGAGAAACATGATGATAGGAAGCATTTGATTCTTTAAGCGAATAAAAGAAATTGAGATCATATAAAATATTTGTACTGCTTGAACAAAGACAACAAACGAGCCCAAGCCTTACTTTTAGTAACAAATGTATGAAGCTGCGGATTATTTACTTATTTGTGCAATTGAACCGAATCATACAAATTCTTCTTAGAATCGCTGGTGTTCAGAAGAGATAAAGCATTTATTTTTCTATAATAAAAATTATATGATTTTAAACAAAAATTAACAGATATTGGGAAAATAGATATTAGTTAAAAATATTTTCAATTTTAAAAATAGCACCGAATATTTTTTGCCCAATGCAATAAATATTTTAAAAAAGTTGTTAGTTGTCTGAATAGAAATATAAAATAGTTTGGATCGATAATGAGAGATTAACCAATAATACATATAAATGTGAGATTAAATTAGAGATTCTATTCCCTTTTCTAACTCATACCTTAGTATAGGTTCTATATTATGGTTTAATAGCAAATTGAACAAAAAAAAAATATGAAAGTTTGCTTTTCATTTATTAACAATAATACTTTATTATATTATTAATACGAATATTCTAGCAAAAAATGTCTAATAAATTATAATGATAATGAGAGAGTAAACTGAATTTAACTGTTATTAATACAAAAAAAAACTAATAATATAATTATAGTCTATAAGAGAATCTGAGATTATTATGTTTCCTTTAAAAACTTTTAACTTATTTTTTTTAAATCATTTGAAACTGCTCACACGTTGTTATTGTTTTCACTTCTCTTCTTGCAGTTCCAACAATCTCTGGATATCCAATTTGCTATATATTCTACCAGTCAATCTAGAAAGTTCAAGTTATAAATCTAGTTGCTTTTAAAATGATATTCTCACATGATTTTCAGAGAGATAAGTTTCAGAGACAAGTTCTATGTTTTTTATTTTACAAAAAAATTATATTAAATAAAAAATCAACAAACCTATCAGTTAGCAAAATAGATCTTAAAGTTCACAATATACCATCGCCCCATCTAATAATAATAACAAACCTTTAGCAACAAACTACAACTTTTTACATATATATATATATATTTAAGTTTATTAAAAGTAATATTCATTATTTTAAAAACAAAAAATTAATTGTTTTAAATATTTATTATAAGTATTAAAAATGTATGCGTTTTACAAAAACAAAAATATATTAATACCAAAAATAAATTACAAAAATATTTATTTTTTGTGTTTTCTACTATTTATAAAATAGATTATATTAATATCTCTCAAACTGTATAAAAACAATAAACACGTGTATATTTATTATACATAAAAAACCTTTAATAAAAAAATCAAAATAAGCATGCGGCAGAATTAAAAAAAAATATAAGCAGACCAAAAAACGAAAAAAAAAAAAGAAAAAATTAAAATAATTTAAATTATATTACAAACATATATATATTATAAATATATATATATATATATTAAAACGGAATCAGTTGTTACATAAATACTATATAAATATGTTATGCACAATGTAAAATGTATACATAAATAATTTTTCCCCAAAAATTAATATAAAAATTAAATAATTAGTTTTAGATTATTTTGTGACCACCTAAAATACGTTATATATAATCAAAAAAATAATTTTTTTTTATATTCAAATAATTTTTTTTTCAAATTTTTAATATAGAATTGGAAGTTACATTTAAGTTTTGTAAAAAAAAAATTCGCTTAAATTAATTTATTATTATTTTTATAAAAAAAAAAGAAATGAAAACTTTAAAGTATTGGAATCGTAAATATTTGTTCTCAAAATTTTTGGCCTTGTTTTTAAGGAACAAAATTTTATTATGTTTGAAAAACTTCGTTTCGGATAAATGAATAAATTCTATAACATAGTTAACACTATATACAATAAGCTTGTTTTTATTTAATGTAATATAGTAAAAAAAATTTAAAAGTCGAATATATTAAACATATTTTGTATAAATAATATTTTCTATTAGCAAGAAAGTGCAGCAGATATTATATATTGAAAAAGATTTTTGGGAAGGTGATCAATACAGAGAGCGAGAGCTTGGTGGTTCTTGTTGTTGTAATCCTCAAAGGTTTATAAAAAGTGAAACATGTGGGGAATTGAAAATAAGAATATATGGGTTCGCATATATAGCAGAGTTAAGTGTGAAAAAGAAGGTATATAGTTGTATATATCACTAAATATTAGACGAAACAACTACTTTCATAAATAAACAATTAAATACCTATATTATTTAGTAATATAAAAATAAGTATACCCGTGTTTAAAGAGAGGACCTAAAACATCTACACATATCGTAACAATACTATGATGCCTGGGTTGTAAGTAGATCTAACAAATCTGGTTCGTATGTGGTGTTGTATCAGAAACTTAATTAATCTAGTTAGAAATAGTAACTTATCTATATTTTAATAGAAACGAACTCTATGTGAGAGTTGTTTGTTTACTATATATCATAGGCTATCTGAAAATAAGTACATTCGTGGTTAAAGAGAGGACCTGAAACATCTACACATTTAGAAAGATGATATGATGCTTGAGTTGTAGATAGATCTTGGCAATGTGATTCAAATCAACATTAGATAGTTATCAATTGTTATACAATTAATAACAATATGTATATTATATTATTATTTCTGTTAAGGGATGTGACACTACAAACGTCATGGTCTATTGTGCCACTTTTTGGGTTTAGAGTAGGTCTAAACCCTGTCGCGGCAAGGTAAAGTAATATAAAACCTACCTTACAAAATCTTATTGCCTCTTCCGTAAAGGTATACATTCCCAGGAATCTATTCCGTTTGTCCATTAGTGTAGAGCATTCTAACAGCAAATATGTGGCTGACTTTCCATTCTCTTCGCAGAATCTACATTTTGCATCCGTATATATATGTAGTTCAGATAGTTAAATAAACGAGTGTGAACTGATTATCATAAAAAAAAATAGAGTTAGATACCGATCTATAAAAATCAAAGCTTTGAGTAAAAAAACTTATGTTTGTCGCTCTTATATAGAACGGAGTAGAGAATTGCAGTAAATGGCTAAAACTTCTTTTATAATATAGAGAGATGATAAACATGTGTTACAATAAATAATCAATAGACTACAACGAATTAGCAGACTACTTCTAAATTATAAAATATTTTATTACATTCGTAAAAGCCAAATATTTTATATGAATATATGTAATATGAGGTTCTTTTTTTATTATTTATTTAATGCTATTCATCGATTGACCAGCAGTGGATACTGGATTGAAATAATATATCTTGCAAGTATAGATTCAACGATCTGCCAACACCAATTCCTATAGTTATGGACATTCTCTTAGACTCAGTTAAACTGGCTAATGCACAGAATATTTCAAAATAGCGGTTCCAAGTTAACATAATGGTCTATGTATGACAAATAAAAAGGAAGATAATCACTGTGTGGACTTACTAACCCCTTACTTTCTTATAGTTAGGCATGCTGACCGATAAAGACTCATTTCCATGATAACTATCATAACTGTGACTGAGAGAAGAAAGAGCAAGATATTCTTAATGTACTCTGTCACCCTGTTAACCACTCGCCAGAAGGAGTTAATCCACTTCAGACACTCCAGTACTACAAATAATTAAAGAGAAGATATTATCCGTTATATTATGATAACTAATTGGTTTCCCAGTTCGAGAAAGGTCCTTTTAGTTAGCGTGCCCCAAAAATTGTTGCTATAACAATAGGGAAACTTAAAGAATCTAACATAAGTAACATAAGCTGGCACTACTGGTCACCATCTCTATATATAGCAGCTATATGATGACACAGGTTACCCAAAATCAAGCACATATTAGAGACTTTGCTATTATATAAAATGATTTTTATTATAAAAAAAAACATGAAATTATAATTCAAAATCCTTAGATGTTATGTAAATTTGTGGAGTGTTAAATATGTCTAATTTGTAATTAAGGAATTCAAAGATGATATAAAACAATTGGTGTTAAATTTATAGAACACCTAAAAAATATTATTAATAAAATCTCAAGTCTATAAGAGTATGATAAAGTATTAAAAGATTTCTATAAAAAATATATCTTAGAAAATATATTATGTTAGAATTAAGTTTTCGTGTATGCGTCTAAACATGAAAAAATTTCTCAGACATATCTTAGATAGCTCCAATCATTTTCTCAAATTGGAAACTATTCTTATACAAATGCATAATATCAAAGTGGACCCACTTTGAAAAGAATGGAATATACACTAAAGATTTAATTAAATTTTTTAAAACATTTAAAATTTCTCTATACTTCTTGGGCACACCTTATACACTCCGTTTCACTTGAATAGCACACTTCACATATTTAATTTCTTTTCTTTATATCTTTTAAACTAATGAAATAAAACAATTTTTTTTTAGATTTTATAGGTAGTGTGATTAATAATCTTTATTATAAAAATAAAAAAACTTGCATTTTTTCAATAATTTTTATATTAAAAGATGACAAACTAAATAAGTATATAAATAGCATAAAAATTTCGTTTCACTTGAATAGCACATTTTTGTTTTTTAAATAAATTTAATTATTTTATGCACTAAGGACAGTTTATTTATTTATTATTAAGGATTAATTTGTTAAAATTAACATTTTAGTAATGAGTTGAACCTCCCTTGTTTAATATAACCTCATAGATCCTATCGGGAAGTGAATCATACAAAATTTTAATATAATCAAGGGAAATTGTAGCCCATGCTCGTTGAATTGCTTCAATTAGTTCAGTTTTTGTTGAATATTGTTTTCCAGATTTATACACTTTTCTAGCCAGCCATCCCCAATCATTTTCTATTATGTTAAGGTCCGGCGAGTATGGTGGCCAGTTCAGAACAGCAACATTTCTGGATTCAATGAACGATTTTACAACACGAGCAGTATGTATTGGGGCGTTGTCTTGTTGGAAAGTCCACGGCAACTGTCCAAAAAGATTCTCTAATGAAGGAAAAGCTTTTTCTAAAACTCCTTGGTACGATTTTGCGTTCATAGTTGTGTTTAAGAATTGGAGTTCACAAGTGCCATAGTAAGATATGGCTCCCCAAACCATAACTCCGCCCATTATACTGTGTAAACGCTCCAACTGATGAGTTTCTTTCCTCAAATCATGAAAATAATAATTGTAACCGTCGGGCCCTTCCAAATTAAACTTTTTCTCATCAGAGAAAACAACGCGATTCCACTCCTTGCTCCATGACATGTTGGCACGGCAAAAAGTTAACCGAGCTTCTTTACGTATAGGATTAAGTGGTGGTTTTTTTTTAATTTAAGCCGTTTTAGATGTTGGGCATTCGAAATAACCCGCCATACGGTAGTTTTGCTGGCATTGACACCAGCTTTTAACCTTATTTTGTTAACCGAATCATGCGAATTCGAAGCTTGCCTCAAAATAGCCCGCTTATCTGCATAGCTGAGGACGCTTTTTACACGGCCTTTCATATTTTTTCCATAGTTAAGATCATTTTGAATGAAATTGTATATCACTTTTCTGCTTCTTCCGATTTTTTTTGATATTTGAGTTACAGACAGGTCAGAATCAATGAAGCTTTTTATTTTGACCTGTTCTTCGTTGGTTAAAACATTACCACGACCCATTATTAATTTAAATCGTCACACTGTATTTAAAACTCACAAATAAATAAAAAAAAACTTAATATTGTGGTGAGCTGCTACTCATAAATGAAATCGGAAACCAAATGTGCTATTCAAGTGAAACGAAATACATACTAGTTATTGATGCAAATTCAAAAGAAAATAACGGGAAAATTTAACGGTACATTTCTGCAGTACTAATTTTTTTGGGAGGAGACTACATAAGGAAACAAACAAAAAAACCCAACAATTATTACAACAAAGTCATGAGATCATTGATAGATAAGCAAATAATAATGCAAAAACGAAGTGTGCTATTCAAGTGAAACGGAGTGTACGTTAAATAAAAATTTTAGCTTCGAAGAATAGGGATCCTTTTTAAGATTGTATCTGAATTCTGGAAAATGAGTATTATATATTTTATGTTAATTACAAATTTTTTATTTTTTATTCTTATTTAAAAATCTGTCTGTCCCTACAGCTGGAAGGTCAAAAAAGATTTGGTACGTTTTCTTGCAAAACTTATCGAGGTGATAATATCAACATTAGGTATAGTCATTACAATAACGGCAAAAGGGGTCAGTGACGACGACCCAGCGTCTACAGAGCTGACGTTAAAAAGTTTGATTTATTAATTTTGAAATTTAACTATAGTTAATTAGGAAAAAACAATGTTTTATTATATATGTATATATATGTATACATAATATATAATTTAATGTGATCGTATATGAATAATAATACATGTAGTGGAAAAAAAAATTCGTTGAATTGATATAAAGGAGCCGGACTGGTTGGGACTATTATTCGTGTTACATAACGTGAAAAGTTGACTTTTGTTTCTGTTTCTAATCTCATTTAAATATAATTACAATTATTAAAATAACAAAGCACATTATAGCAAAATCAAAATGAAATAAATACTTCAATAAAACCATATTTAAAAAAAAACATAGAGCGTAAAACATTGAAAATAGGGGAGAGCCAAATATTTCCAGGTTTGTGAAGTTCATTATATTTGTAAACTTACTAAAAATTTTATAATTTAATAACAGAAATAGTCTTACTATTTTACGCTTCAAACGATATGAAAAATAAATTAATAAATTTTTTTACATGTGTAAATATATATTGATTATATAGAATCTTATATCTTTACAATTAATTGAGCAAAAACTCGAGATTAATAGTTTCTTAGAGACATGATGATCTAGTTCTATTTTAAAAAAGATATCAACGATTTTTTTGCCGCCGAGTTGCCACTCAAGTTAGCCATCTCGTTCCTCGAGATAGCTGTACATATAACCCGCACTCCATACAATCTGAAAATATTTGCTATGTGAGAGAAACTGTTTCCAAATTAGACCTAGTGTTGCCAGGTTTAGTAATGGCATCGATAATCAATTTACTGACTATGCAATAGTGGTTATTAATTTTTAAAGAGTGTTCAATCTCTTTTAGTACAACATAAGCGCCGATTGTATAGATAGATTAAAAATTATATAGGTGTCCAACACGAACACACTTGACACTCCTAGTTTAAGAGGCTGCAGTTTAAATGAATCGAATATTTATACAAGATGTTTAAAAGATGGGTATGTATCTGAGGCTTGACGGGAAGTTGGGGGGGGGGGTTCATTCCGAAAGCGAAGAAACTCCACCGCGAACGATTGCAGGCCAATTAGTCTCTCCTCGTTTATTTTGAACACATTGGAGACACTTATCAACTTGTATATTAGTGGAAAGACCAGCATCTCTACAATGGATATAGCTCAATACACATATCGTAAAGGTATGTCGGAGGAAAATGCTCTCCACGAAATGGTTGACACTATTAAAAGATCAGTCGAACTAAAGAGCACACCTTGGCAAGCTTCTTTAACATCGAGTGAGCTTTCAATAACGTGAACTCGAATGCTATCCAAGAGGTGCTAAGAAAGAATGGAGTCGAGCTACTCTTAAAAATCTGGATGGGCACAATAATTGAAAGCAGAGTGGTGACCAGGACTACTAGAACACTCGACAGGGAGGAGTGCTATCGTCCCTTCTCTAGCTCTTGATAGTCGACGAAATTCTACGAGGTTTTCAGGGCTAAGAGAACAAAGGCTTTGGGAAGTAATGGGATTTGTCACCGTACGTGGATTATGGAATGTATATGACGATCATCAGGCTCATCATCACCTATGAGTCCCTCGTCTGATGGCAGTCGTTGGACAAAAAATGTAGTTTGGCCCGCATTGGAAAAATACAGAAATTGACTTGCTTGGGTATCTCCGGTGCAATCAATAGTACGCCTCAAGAAGGCTTAAATATAAGATTGCATCTCCTACCACTATGGGTGTTTATTCAAGACTGTGCTGCTAAAAGTGCTTTCAGGCTCCGAGAATTTAAGATGTAGAAACCAGCTAATTATGGACACCGTATTATTCTGGAGATCAAAAGAAGAGGTCTGAAGGGTTTAGTCAAGACGAATCTAGATTCTGCTACAGACTACATGACACCAACATCGACCTCAGAATTCCTACTTTCTATCCAACCAGAGATAGCTGGGAACTTGGATCTGTGACAGGTAACTTTAGAGTTACCATCTACACAGATGGCTCAAAGATGGAGAGTGATACGGGAGTAGGAATCTTCTCGAAAGATATACACATAAGGCAGTCCTACCGACTCCCTGATACTTGCAGCGTTTTTCAGGCCGAAAGAAAAAACGGCCAATCTTATACAACTAAGCACAATTTGTCCTTCTCACAAATTTTATAGATAGTTAGTTCACACTGAGAGCTATTAAATCCAAAACGGTTAAATCCTATAATATCAGTACTTCTATTAGTTTCCTTACTTTAATATGGTCTATTTCATCATGCTACATTTCCATACTTTTGGCATTCGTTTCAATTGGCATACTATTTTGTGTATAATACTCTCTCTTTAAGGTTCTAAGCATTTAACCTATAAAGTTCGGTTATAATATCTGTGGTATCTTTACTCGAACGAAATCTTAAACGCTTTAAACTTCAAAATGACAGCTTCTTCCATATTGGGAAGAGTTTAATACATTGCGGATCATCGCCTATCTTAAAGTTCAAGAGAATTATTCTTAAGATTGTTACATTTGTATGGTTTCAGTAAGAAATATGCGGTATTTTCCTTTTCCGATATGTATCAAGTCTGGAATTAAAACTGTTATTGTTCATTTCATTTTATTCTAATTGTTTTTGTTAAGATTTGTTGCTCTGTCTGCTTGAATATTATATTTCTTTCTGAGCTTCCGATTACTAAATATGGGTTGTTTGCTTTATCCATATCTGATGGTAACGGTCTCGAGTCAACACTATTCAGGTATTTAATGTATTTATGTCACTAGAAATAAACCCATTATATTTTGTGAAATTATTATTCTTTTATCTAATTAGACTTTGTCGTAAAAAGCACTAATTAATATAAAGAGCAGAGACTCTGATAGAATTGATATATATATTGTTCAAATCTTTCTGATGCGTATTCCATATATTTTAAATAAATGGATCACACATTTAACATATAATATATATACATAAGTATAACAGCCTATTTAGTATTATTGTAATTATACTCTTTTATGCAATATAAATAAATGATTATAGGCCACTCCACTTTGTTAACTGCAGGTGTAAAAACTTGTTTAAGTCTTTCTTTATATCAACATCAGCATTACAGCTCGGAATGAGCTTTAACTGCATGAAACAGCTTCTTCCATTCTGCTTTGCATGTTGTTTTAAACCTCCAATTTTGGATACCCATATCTCTGATCACATTGTCGAGCCTTCTATTACGTAGTCTACCTATCTTTTTCTACTATGTTGAGGCTAGTTGAGTTGAGTCAGTGCACCTGAGCACTTCTACTCTCTATTAACTGCGAGGTTTCTACAAAACCCCTCTTTGCGCCTTGACTGGATTTTTGACCTCAGATCTGCATATCTCCCCAAGAAGCCTGTAACCATTCTGAGATTTGATAACACTAAAATTATATTAGACCTTATATGACATATCTCATAATCTTTACTTATATGAAGAAATGTATTCTTCTATAGACATTTACGCATATGTATGTATAAACGTAAAGAACTTCAACATTATGACTTTCTGTAATTGTTAACTGGTCGAATTTTTCGGCAACTCTTTCCACCCAATACTTTCGATTGAAAACAATTTAATAAATTAATAATACAAAATATATTTAGATGAACTAATAATAAGTTTAAAAAAAACCAGAAAACTACATAAAGTATTGACTGTAGTTCAGATTATACCAGCTATGCTAATAATCCACTTAGGCCTATTGGGCCATTGTGTTACTGTATAAACGCTTACAAGTAAAAAAAAATCAACTTCAAACTCTATCAAAGCTTAAAATCCACTTTAAAGGAAGCCCTAGAGCTGGTCAAAATCCTCAAAAAAGTTTGCATCGATGCCGCTTATACACTGAACAGTAATAAAGCAGATGTAAGACATATTCATCGTCCTCCCCACAATTGCAACAGGAATGATTAAACGGAAGATTCAATGTTCTCGCATGGTTCCATTAACGGCTGTGATCCGAAAATGAATATACCATGAAAATGATACCTTAACAGGACATCTCAAACAGAGTGCTGCATTTTTTCTTAATATAACGCGGCTAACTTTTACACAGATGCCTGCATATCGTTGAGTCTTCCCACATTGTATTAAATTGCTGCATATAAAAGAATTTTAACAGTTGCGTGTGCTGTAAAAACATTTTTTATTATATCGGTTTATGGTTTATGGTACAACAATTATAAATGAATTCAAAAAACATAAAATTTGTATTAACAACAAAACAATAGAGTTGCATTTTTGTTTGCAAACTCAAACTAACTATACATTCAAAAACAAATAGCTTCACAGCCAGAAGAGCACCATTACCTTTCGCGCAGGAACGGAAAGATCTTTTGCAATTCAGCTTTTGTTTTGCAAGCTTCAACTTGCGGCAGCGTTTCAACTAAATTAAGTAAATAAATCTGCAATTGTTGCCTTCTTTCCTCAACAAAAACAAGATTTTTATTGCCGAAATGTTTTTTTGGTGGAAACTCAACAGCGCGCACTGACGGATGAGTACAAAGCAAGGACTTGTGTAGCTTGTCAAAATCTCTATAACGACGCCACATAGACCAGTGTTCACACGGTCGACGCATTGTTATATGTACATCGTAAGCATAATATGATGAGCCATGTTTAGATTTAAATAATTTTGCTTGGGGAATGGTTATGAGAAAATTACTAGCTAACGAGGATGACGGATCAATACCGGATTCTTTAAATTGTTGTGTAAGGCGTCGTGTAAGATGACGATTTTCGAGACTTAACTTAGCTACACGAGTTTCAAGTAAAAAGCAACGTTCACTCATTTCGCGTAATTTTTCTTCCAATGCAAGCTGGTTGGCATCACAATTGGCTGACGATGATTTACTATATTCTGACGAAGTATCACTTTTATCCTCAATCTCATGTTCATGATCTGGTGTCAATGGTTGTTTTAAGAATTCGAGATAGGGTTCAATATTGTCTGCAGGCGGCGTTGGAATTTCATCAACATCGGGTACGAAATCGTTATGGATTTCAATTTGTAAAACAGCTGTATCAACAGCTTTTAGTAAGTCTTCTGTCGAATTTGCAGCTACAATCGGTCGTTCAACTACATTAGTTTTACGTTTTGTGTTTGTAATAGGCACTGGTGTGGGAGCATGTATAACAGGTTCTTTTCTAACTATTGTCGTAGTTGTAGTACGTGTAGGAGCATTCAATTCAGTCGTATCAATTCTTATTGCAAATAAAATTGTATTAAGGCTGTTTATCATTTTGGGTAGTTCCTTGCTAGCATCTTCATCAAGTAGCAGCGACCAAGGTGAATAATACCGTTGAAGAAATTCAGAATCGCTTAACCAAGTAAGCAAATACCTTTCCAAAGAGTTTTCATTTAAAGTGGCACGTATAAAAGCTCTACCGCGTCCACATTTTGTCGAAATATTTGTTAAATTTATATAGCGCTCCCGTTCGTGAGCAGTTAAGTACTCTTGACAAAAATCCCAAAAGCTTACATCATTTGAGGAAGAACATATACCTAGCAACAATTAATTGTACAATTAATTATAAACATTATGTGCATATATATATAAGTTACCTTACCTGTAACGATTTCGTGCATATTTTGCAAAAGAGCTGTGGCTGAGGCAACAGCCGATGATTGTTGCTGTTTCAAGCCGTAATTAAAGGCATCTTCCAAAGCATTGCACAAATTCGCAACGGACTGATTGCTTTCGCTTGCTAGCTCCTTACGATTTGCATAGTTATCACTGCATATTTTAATACTTTCCTGTAGATTTCTGTAAATTTCCTCGCGACGTTGATTAAACGTACTGCCACTCAGTGTCGTTTTTGGCGGAGTACTTGTAGACCGCTCAGGCTTTTGGCTAAATAAAGTTTCAGGCATATTATTAAAAATTTAGAATTATGGGAGTATACCAAAACATGTACACTCCTCTTGAGTATTTTATGTTATTAATTTTCTAAGCCTAACTCAGTGACTTCATCTTTTAGCAAGAAATTGCGTGTTTATATTATGCATTTGACTTCCGTAATTTGGTCTTCTTGATTTTACTGTTTGTTATGTTGCTTTTTGTTTGTTCTAATATAAAAATTAATATATGTTATTTAAAAGTCTATAGTTACTGAGATGTTTTATTTATTTACAAATATAAAGTTTTTTATTTTTTTTGTAATTTCTCACTTTCAACGCAACTCTTTGCAATCACAACAGTGTTGCCCTTCGGCGAAATAGTAGTAGAAGTATTTCGTGCATATGACTCATTCGTCATTACACAAAGCATTGAAGCAAAGCAGATCGCATTACAGCCAAAAAAAGCTTATAAACAATTTAATTACAAGAACAATAAAACAATAACATTCAAAATAGCATTTCAGTTAAATATAATTTAAATAATTAATTAATTAAGCAATCGTTATGGTTCTTCTTTAAGTTCTTTTAAGGCCGTGTGCGAGTTCGAGTAAATTGATGGTAAATTGAGAGAAATAGTAAATTATGTAAATTTACCAGAATTTCAAGTAGGGTAAATTAGATATAAATTAAATAAATTAAGTGTAACCATTGTGAAAATTTTATAAGTTGTTTAATAAATAAATAAATAAATTTGAAAACTTTTAACCAAAAATAATAAATAAATGTACTAAATAAATCCCTAGATTTTTTTAATTTACTTTACCTCAATGTACTCGAATTCGCACAAGGTCTAAGGAAAGAATTTTAATTTATAATAATTCAAATTAAAATAGTCAGCTTTTTTAGATAAAAGTTGTATTTAAGGTACTTACGATACTTATACATGAGTTTTATATAAAATAGTTTAAGAAGTTACTTAAAAATATAAAAAATATAACAGTTCTAAAGCTGAAAAAACTATTGCAAATGAGCTGTTTTATATAATTTATTGGTAATTTAACTCTTCTAGTTTTTTTTTTTTTTGGAAATATCAGCAGACAATAGAATAAGCCAAATAGAAGCCAAAGTAATGTTGTTTATTTTAATAATTTTATTTAATCAATTGTTACAATAAACAACATTTTTATTTTTCTTCTCTTACATTTCTTGTGCACAAAATGTGATCGAGCTAGCAAAACAGCTGATTGAAACCATGTTATAATTTTGAGTTACTTAAATTATAATATGTATAATATAAAAACTAAAATTATATTATCTGTAATATAAAACCACTTCTAATAATTAAAGAACGAACATGTGTTTTTCTAGAAAAACATATGTTAATATACTATACGTTTACTCACGTCTATTATCATAATTATAATTATTATTATTATTATTATTATATTACAAATATTAAAAACGAACTCGAACTACGGTAAAATTATAAAATTTATAATAAAAAAAGAAATGAACTGTTTTTCAGTCATTTAGAATAACTACAGAGCATATGTTTTCATTAAAAAAAGCAATGTTTACACACCAACTGTTGACTCGCACGTATTATAATAATAATAGTATTGATTTAAATTAGAAGTATTTAAAACAAACTTGATACACACAATAATAATAAACAAAACTTATAATAACAGAAAATTAATGATCTGCTTTCAAGCGGTATATATAAATATAC
Source organism: Teleopsis dalmanni (assembly GCF_002237135.1). Lineage (NCBI taxonomy): Eukaryota > Metazoa > Arthropoda > Insecta > Diptera > Diopsidae > Teleopsis > Teleopsis dalmanni. Next base: position 2,278,805 of record NC_051848.1, read on the forward strand.
ATATGTATATGAAAATGTGTAAAACTTTCATTTTTTTAAATTAGGGATATACTTAGCGCAGTTTATGACAAATTCAAATGGATGCTGTTTATGGACCGATTACTTCGACACTCTACAAGCAACATTTATTCATGGGTCATTGCTTGAGCCAGTTTGATCTAATATAACCTAAGGCAAGAATGAAACCTACTCCTCATCCCCTTCATCAATTCATTCCCATGCTTTCTGGTTTAGATAAACGTAGCCTGCTAGGTATTAAGCCACTTACCACAATCTCTCTCCCTTTATGACTGGAATGAAGTTTCCACAATGCTATGGAAATTTTCTTAATTCATTTTTAAGAGGCTGTTTCTTTCGATAATTTCCAATTACTGCAATAAGTTCAAATATATAAATAAGTTAATTAATTTAAATGTATAAGATAAGATTGCCCTTTTAATATTCATTTTGTTTTCTTTTATTTAAATTAATTAATTTTTTGTGTTTACAATTTTTATATTTCAAATTGTACACAACAAAAGCATTTAACATATTTTAAAAGTGATGCCAATATGTTTCAACTAGTCTTAATGCTGTTTTTTTATAACTCTGAAAGAAAAAATTACGGCTATTGTAGAAATTTTTTTATATGGAGGTTTATGTCTATTTTTCGTGCAAAATCAATTTTAATACTAGGTTTCAAATGGCACTTGCATTTATGCTTGATCAGCATTTATATCGATTCGCGTGGGATTCCCTTGCTTAAGTTTAAAATAAATTTTATTGTACAAAAAAAAAATGTCAAATAATTCCTAAGCAATAGAATTTTTAAACAAACTGAAATTTGTTGTAAACAAAATTTATTGTTAACTTTTTATTTTGTATTTTAACTTATTTGTAAATAAGCAACAATTTGTTGTTTACCTATTATTGCGATATAATGTGCTATTTTTATATGTGTAAGCATTTGCTATATTGGATATTTGCCCATAATACGATTTTAAGTACAATATTCGTCTTACCATTACACAAAACGCAAATAGTGCACATTTATATTACTCGACCCAAACACAAACACAAACACAAGCACACTGGCACACGCATTCGGAGTACGTACTACGAAAGTAAAAACAACAAAATGAAACGTCATTAATCGTAAGATAAAAAATTGTGTAGCGAAAAATGAGAAAGAGCAAAACTATAAAAATAACAATAACAACCACAATAGCAATGAAAACAACAGCAAAATTTTACTTGTACAATAAACATTTGCAAATTTTATTCAGTAAACGAAATTCGAAGTGATAAGTTCGGTGGGGTTAAATAAAGAAAATTATAATATTTTCAATTTAAAATACATTTAAAGAAATTGCTATAATTTAATAATTGTTCCTATAAATTAAAAATAAGTAAATCACAAAAATATGCATATATGTACGTGCATGAAAAATAATTTAATCTAGTTGGCGCTAACAAAGTGAATAAAAATTAATTAAAATAATTATTACACAAAGTTACATATATATACACTACAGTTAATCCAAATTAAATGAAATTTGGTTTCAAAATTTGGCAAGCCAAATTTTTGTATTTGTAAAGTTGTTAGTCATTTTCGCAACAAAAACAAAAACAAAATTTAAAAACAATAAACAGCTGAACCTCACCAGACGTTGATGCGTTTGCTCAACGTACGGCGTGTGTGTGTATTTTCGAAATTCTACAGCAAACATGAATAAAATGAATACCTTAAAAACCTACGTTACACGTCATCCATACATTGCTACCAGTAGTATTGGACTTATAACAACGTAAGTAGCCCTTAAAATGTCCAAATTATATGCATTGTTAAAGCATACAAAAATTTAGTTCCAATAAGAAGCACCGTGTATAGGTTGCTTATAAGATTGCATACAATGGGAAAAAATCATTATTATTATTTATATATATGGTTATTATATATATTATTATTATATTATTATTATATATATTTATATATATATATATAAGAGTTCACAAAATAATCTTAATTTAATCTCTTATTTACTCACATATAAATGTGTTCTTCAGATCTCCACCTCGGGTAACTTAGAATGTCTTGAAACTCTAGATTCCTGATGTACTATGCTAGATTTAATTTAATCTTATAAACTAAGATATGTCTAAACAAATCAAGAAAGAAATTGTGAATATAATTTAACATTCCGTTATAATATAAAACCTAACCTACTTAGTTAAAAAAAACACTATAAGAAGATTTCGGTATCTTAGAATGCCATAAATTTATGCATTTTAAATCCCTTATATACCATAACTTTTTTTCTCTCATGTACTTATTATCTATTCAGCTTAACAACAAATATATTTTAATAATATTTTCCAGATTCCTACAAACCCCAGTCTAGGTTATTAAAAACAAATGTTAATACCAGTTTCCACTGCTTACTTAGTAAGTTACTTAAAAATTTTAAGATTTTGTTGCTTCCATTGTCAATGTCAATTAGTAAACCTTTTAGAACAACTTAGGTAATGTGGAATGCTTTAAATTTTTGAATTTTAAATTCACAATATAACTTATATTGCATTCTATGTATATATTGTATTATATTATATTTACTCTCATTTACTTGGTATCTATCAAACAAAACAATAAAGAAATTCTAATTGTCTACTTTAACTCTAATCGTTAATATGAAGTCTCGACTTATTAATTTAGCTTTTAAGTTAAATTATTTTATGCAAAATTTAAAAGTATAAATTTTTAGTTCTTCACATTAATTTATTCTCGATATCTCTCAGTAATTGACAAAAAAATTCTTACTTCACTGCTTAGTTCCTTTTATAATATATAACCTCACTTAATTACTTAAAAAAACTTTAAAATCGTTTCTAACGACTTTGCTTTACTTAGAACGATTTAAATTTCTATATTTTATATTTAAAAAAAAACTTTGTCTTTAATTAGGTATTTTCATATAAGCGTTACTTTTCTAACTCATTCACAAAAAGATTCTAATTGTGCTCTATAAATCCCATCATAGTATAAAACCTAGTTTATTTAATTTGTTATAGTAAATTTCAGTAAAAAAATTAACACTTATAGGTTTTTTAATTATTGAAAAGAATTCTAACTAACTTTTCTATTTTTTAATTATTATTGCTATTTTTAATTAGATTTTTTATTTTTTAATTAGCTTCTTTATTTCGTGATTATTAAAATGATTTTTATTTAACTTTTTTTTTAATTATCAAAATAATTTTTAGTTAACTTTTTTATTTTTTAATTATTAAAATAATTTTAAATTTGGTTTTTTTTATTTATATATTTATTTTTTTATTAAAATAATTTTTATTCGAGTTTTTAATTAACTTTTTAATCACCTTTTTAGTTTTTTAATTATTAAAGTAATTTCTAATAAACTTTTATTTTTTAATTATAAAAATAGCTTTTATTCAAGTTTTTTATTTTTTATATATTAAAATAATTTTTATTTAACTTTTTTATTTTTTATTTATTAAAATAATTTTTTATTTTTTTTATTTTTTAATAATTAAAAAAATTTTTATATAACTTTTTTTTTAATTATTAAAATAATGTATTTCTTAATTATTAATAATAATTAATATATATTAATTATTAATAATTATTATTATTAATTTTTATTTCATTTTATTTTTAATTATCACAATAATTTTTAATTATATTTTTTATTTTTTATTTATTAAAGTAATTTCTAATTAACTTTTCTATTTTTTAATTATTGAAATAATTTTTATTCAAGTTTTTTTATTATTTATTATTATTATTATTATTTATTTATTTATTATTTTATTATTATTATTAAAATAATTTTTATTTAACTTTAGTTTTTAATTATCAAAATAATGTTTATTTAACTTTTTATTTTTTAATTATTAAAATACATAATTTTGATTTAATTTTATTTTTTAATTATCAAAATATATTTTTTTATTTTTTAATTATTTTTAATAAATTTTTTTTATTTATATAATTATTTTTTCCGAGATTTTAATTTTTTAATTATTAAAATAATTTTTATTTATCAAAATAGTTTTGATTTAACTTTTTAATGTTTCCAACCTTTTAATTTCCAATTAATTTTTTTATTACAATTCAATTTATCCAATAAGAACAGATATTAGAATTCAAAGAAATGCAACAGGTCTTGTAAGATTAGAAGAAAAGTACAATTGTACGTACAAATATTCTGGGGGCTCGTCTGTTTACATTAATTATGTACACTGTAAAGCAATCGTTCATCAGTGTGTTAGTGCAAAATGTAATCTATACATTTTTATAACCATACATACTTTTACATACGTTACATACATACACACATATACACAAATTTGTTTTTCATTTTCTATTCTTAGTGTTTACGCATTCTATATGCGCAGTTAAATAGTTTCCGCATACTTTTTTTTTATTGATAAACCAGAAATGTGCTACTTAAAATAAAAAAAAAAAACATTTCTATTCAAGGTTAATGTAGTGCAAAATAAAAAAAAAATATATACACACATATATGAATTAAAAATTAATATGTTTAATTTTTTGATTGCGATCTTCAGAAAAGCACATATCGTATGAGTGAAAAGAAGCAATCATCACAGCGAAAGCAGCGACACACCCCCCAAAAAGCCGGTTTAATACATTACACAAACACACACACGTACACAATTTACGCCGATCGTATGTTATTTAACTGATGACGACGTTGACGTTGACGTCGACGTCTGTTGTTTACAATTTACACTTGAACCACACACAAGGCATTGCATTTCGTAGTTTGTTTTCTTACTTAAGCGAAAATAAACATAAACAATCTTTTTATATTGTAAACAATAACAAAATTTTATATATAATTTTGTTTACAAGATTTCAAGTATTTATTTATATGCATTTCTTCAGACGTAAAACGGATATCACTACAGACATTTGAAATAGATTTGAGAAATTTGCAACAACAAGGAATTTGTTTGAATTTAGTCAAGGACTACATAAGTACCTATGTATGTATTTACCCCGGGGTATTTGTGTATATCAGGTGCCAAAATGACCTAGTCTGCGCTACAAAATGACTCAAAAAAAGACAAGAGCATTAACCTTATTATTGACTTTATTTACAAACATATAAAATTAAAATAGAATTTAACCTTATAAAAGAAAAAGTTTTTCTCTCACAATTCGAAAAAAAATTAGACCTATCAATTATTTGAATCATACTTGCTTAATCTAATATTAATTCATTATGAGTAATGTTAAACAAATTAACACGTACATACATACACATATCCATTACACATAGAAAAAAATTTATTAACAATTAACACAAGATTTAATAATAGTTTATGATCAACTACAAATCAAAAACAAAAACAAAAAAACCAAAACAAAACTAAAAATGTGCACAGGAAAACAACAAATACAACTTACATAAAGCCACGCGAAACTAAAAGCATTGATCATAACAACACAACAATAACAATGCCAAAAACAATAACAAAAACTATCGCACTCTGTGTACACCGAAAAAGAAATGATCAAAACAAAACATACGATTTTGCCTGAGCGAGAAAGCAAATTAAAAAAAAAAAGGAGTGCCAAAAATGTTGTGATCCACATTGCGTATTGCTGGCCTTCTACAGAAGGTGTATTTGCCTTGCGGTCTTCTTTGTTTGGATTTGCATATTAACGCTTCTTTTTTGTGAAGGCTTAAAAAACGTTTATTAATGTTTCACTTTAAACGTACGCATTTACAGGGTGTCTCTGATGGTTCTACATATAAACGTATATAATTTAAATGTTTTTTTTTTTAAAGAGGTTTTTCGAAAAGCACTGAACTACAACAACAAAAATTCTTTTTATATTATTTTCATTAAAAATAAAGAAGAAAATTAAAAATCATTTTATTATTTTCTAAACAAAGCTAACGTAAGCTCAATTATATATATTCCTCAGAGTAGGTTGTTGACCTTACCGAACTACATATGAAATTAAAAGCTAAAGTTAGTTTGTTTTACGAGAACGGACTGCTGAACTAGTTCAATCCAAGAAAATTTAGTATGACACTTATATGTACATATATATATTTATTATTAATATTTTTTTAAAAATATAAGTTTATTGCAAACACCATGTATTCATACACGTGCCAGTAAATATGTCATTAAGTTTTTATTAATAAATTCCTAAAAATACCGGATTGCCCTAAATATTCAAAACAACAACATTGTAAAAAGATTATATGAATTATTTATTTAATCATTGATTAACTGATAACTATTATATTTTTAATGCTTGAGTACTACAAATATTGAAGAAAGTGAAATACCACTTTGGAGGTCAATGAATATCATAGGGGTATAGGTTTTACTGATTTCTAGTGAATGAATTTTGTGATTATAATTTCGAGATATACGTTATCATTAATATATATAAAGTTTAGTCTTACTCAAATTGTAGTCGATTTTGATAGTTCTGCGTATTTTCTAATTTTTTAATTGAGTGACACACTTAAAACCAAGTACATAATTTTACAAATCCATCTTCTTAAATGGTATACTTACATATATAGTATAATCTAAATGCTATTTAATTTTAATCATACATAAACGTGTAGAATCTATAAAAGAATTCTAAGTAATTATAAATTTTAATAGTAACCGATCTTATATCAAATACTATATTTGCACTTGCAATTAATTAACAAATCTCCTAAGCATGAATTTTTGTATGAAAAATGGATATTATTGATGCATATTTATCAAGTTAATTGCGATAGTGTGAACGCAGGCTTATACTGGATACACACGAGAGTTTTGCTGGTAATTTTAGCTGTCAAAAATTTTCATTTTGCATTGAAAGCAACAACAACTGACTCTCGTGTGAATCTAGTATTAATAGGAGTAGTAATATGATATGTAGACAATATGTATGAATATATCTACATATATTAATTATAAATAATAATTTATAATATCTTTTTGTAATTTTAGTTGTGGCTTGATTTTGTATGAAAAACATAGAATACATCAATTTTTAAAGAAGTACACGAGATCAGCAAACCAGGAAAATACAAAAAAACGACCAGATTATATATACATTAAATATCACATTTACAAAGAGTCTATGCGTAAAATGAAACAAAAAGAAGAAGAAGACAAGGTATATGCTTTTTATATATTATTAAAATGGAATATATTCATTAATATTATAATATCTTCTTTGATAGAAATGGGTCAACGTTATCATAAATCCCATTGGCAAATGGTGGAAATCGGCCAAACATTCGGTCGCTTGGCGTTTATTGAATATAGCACAAACTGGTACTCGACATGAACGTCTTAAAGCGGTTCGACAATTGGCACGTATCGATCATTTAAAAGACTGGGATTTTCGACATTTAGCACAGATATGTGATGCCCGCACAGCCATTTCATTAGCACGTTCCGGTGCTGATAAACGTTGGTTCCTACCGGTACATATGGATGGTTGCATTAAAAATCCAAAGATCCTGCTATCCGATTGGCATGGTTTACTTTCAACTTTACTTAAAAATTCCTGTGTTCATCATTTCTTTAACAAATATTTTCCAGATCAAAGTTTGCAAGTAAGTTTGCATTCACGTATGAAAACGATGCAATTCAATTCAATCAATTTATTGAATATGTAATTGTAGGACACAATGGATGAATTTTTTCCACAAGATAGTTTAATTCACTTCTCACAAGATGACACCGATTTATTGAAGGAAGTTATAGCGTTTCTACATCATTTGACAAAAGATTTGAAGTCATCACAGCATATAATTGAGAATGGTGGGTTATTGTTGTTAATGGAATTGCGAAAATTATTCCGCCATGATAATGAAACATTATCTACGCTATGCAAGGTTTTAGCAAATATGTCCATGGTGCCCAATATTACAGAGCATTTTTATCAATCTGGTTGGGTAAGTGTGCTCGCACATTGGCAGGAGTGTTCTGATATACGTTTGCAAGTGATTTCCGCTAAAACAATGGCTAATCTGGATTATGATGATCCATATCATACTATATATCCACCTAATGTATATCCCCTCCATCCACGTACGCGTACGCGTGCCAAACCGAAAGCTGATATAGTCTTCATACATGGCTTGTTGGGTGGTGTTTTTATAACATGGCGACAAAAAGATCGTAAACCAACTGAATTGGGTTTATATGGTAAAAATGCATTTTATACTAGCGAAGCAGATGATGTCTTCTTAGTTGGAGAGACACGCAGAACGAATGGCAAAAATAATGGAGAGAATGGAAAAACCAAGAACGCTGCTCCCAAACAAAATGGCAATGGTAAAGTGAATAATCAAACCAACGACATTGCAAAAGTAATGGGAAACGATAGCACTTTTCCGAAACTTGATCATATAAATGGTAAAATATAATAATTTTTTATATTGTTGTTGTTATTTTCTATTATAAAATTTTTTATTAAAAATCTTTAGATCCAATTCTTAAAACTGCCAAAAAACCGCATACTAAAACAGTAAATATAAGCGATACTGCAACAAAAGAGTTCGTTGAGGACTTACAAAATGAGGCTGAATTAGAGTCGGACTGGGAAGTTGTACATCCAGATGTACCGCTCAAGGCTAACGATGGCTGCTGCGGTCCATTTAGTGTTTCCGGCAGTGAATGGCTAAATCAGGATAACCTAGATGATTACACAAATTGTTGGCCAATGGAATGGTTACCTGAAGATTTTCCAAACACTAGGTAAAATATTTGGTTTTATTTACCAACTTTTATATGAAAAGTTGTATAAATAAATATAGAATAGAAAATAGGGATATAGGCGCTTAGTGCAATATTGCGACTTTAATAGTTGTTTTATTCTATATAAACAAGTGTATTAGATCAGTGATGTCTAAGTTACATTAAACAGGATAATCTTTAGGAAAGCATGATAGCAGATCTATCATTCCGTTTCAGCAATTTATCATAATTAGCAAGAGGCCTAGCAAGCGGATTCACATGATTTTCATTATTTGAAACATCTTTCTGTCTTATTCTTTCGAACTCGATTTTAACTATTGGAACTTGGATAAAAATAATTTTTACTATGTTCAACACTTAGTTGTTGTTGTAACCCGCCGGGTACGGTACTTGGTCGTCGTAGATGACGAGTGGCTCCAGGACGTAGAACCGACCATTCTTGGAACCTCCACATTTAGTGCAATCCTCTAACTGTAATTAGAATAATTTTTGAAGAACCACAAAAAAAAATATTTCGAGAAAAAACATAAAACATTTTTCAATATATAAATCCCCTTCCTCGATGCAACGTTCTAAAATTTTTTAAAGCTTCACAACTCCTTTTAATCCAACTGCTTTTACGCTATCTATTACCCAGCCACATCCTAAGCCATGTATTCGTCATTCAATTCCTACATGTATGTTATCTACTTTTAAGTTCTCCAGGAGCTGTTAGAACAACAATAATTTTTTTTTAGAATTGATTTAGTGAATTGAAATTAATATATCCTAGTAGATCTCCCGTCTTGTCAGGGTCATAAATACATAATGAAATCTTAAATGAAATAAATAATTATAATTTATATGAAATATGATTATAATTTTTAATAATAATTTTTATTCCCTCTCTATTTGCAGAATTTTAGGAATCGATTATACGTCTGCTGTTACAGAATGGTCAGCAAATTTTGCCAAATACTGTCCTTGCGAAAAGGGGCAAGGTCAAATCGATATACGTGCAGCCACACTACTCGAACGCATTTCTCAATCTAAAATTGGTCAGGATAGACCTATCATTTGGATTGGTCACTCAATGGGTGGTATACTCACAAAGATTATGTTATTAAAAGCAAAGGACAGCATTGATCCACAAGTGAAACAAATTGCTAAAAATACAAATAGCATAGTATTTCTTGGTACACCACATAGAGGATCTCCAATAGCTAAATGGAAACAGCATATGCAACTTATATTGTCACCATCGATAGAAGTGAAAGAAATGGAGGAAGGTTCACCGAGGCTACTTGAATTGCATTCCCGTTTTATGGATTCTCTTAAAACAAATTTTCAAAATATTAAAATTGTAACAATTGCTGAAGGTCGTCCAACCATGTTAACTACATTTAAATTTCCATTGCGTATTGTAACTGAAGATTCGGCAAATATCAATGTCGGTGATTTCTATATACTTAAAGATGATCATTTAAGTCTATCGAAACCGATATTTCGTCAATCGTTTTTATATCAACGTTTGCTCAAAGTCATTGATGATTCATTAACCGAAAAAGAAACATCAACTTCTGAAGAAATACCAGGTGCAACGATTTACTTGCAATCCGTTAAAAACAATAAAAGGGTCGCACAAAATTCAACACAAACTCCAACTAAAACCACAAAAAGTATTTTTAATTTTTATCCTAAGATATCTTTTAAGTTACCGACACCGTCCGTTGAAACATAATTCATCTGTAGGCACCCCAAATCGTTGGTGCGAAAATGTATATCAAACATTACAACAAAAACAAATTTCATTTAATTTGGCCATCGCATAACTTTTAGTATTTTAGTATTCTATCTCACAAAGATTTTTTGTTCAAATCATTTTATTCACATCCTAATTTAATAACTTATATATATTTTGTACTTATCGCATAATACCTTATACAGGTTGACATATCGAAAGAAATCAAAAAAAAAAATTATATTCTCAAACTTTTCGACAAATTTTTACCATTAAAAAATAAATGATACCATACCAATATTTAAATCATTGCAAATAACTTAAGAGCTTAACTAGAGATTTAAGAAATTTAACTATTTGTATTTTTATATGTATTAATATTATTTATTTTTATAAGTCTTTTTCATTTTATGACTTAACTTTTATATTTTTAAACAAGCCAGCAATTCAGATTTATGTATGTATAATATTAAATGTAATTTAATTGATATATAAATATGTTTGTATTTGTTATTAAGAATATCAGTATAGTTATTGACTTGTGTAAGTACTTAAAGTATAGTAATTTATATAAGTTGATATTGATGTACTTACATGAAACGATGTCAGTAACTGTGTGTGTTCATCTCCCACTAGAAGTGCCTTCGTACAGTTTGTAAGATATTATGATAAAGAAACGAATTGTTCAATTAGTGATTTAAATTCCTTAATTTTTTAAAATCTTAAGTAATACCATTTTTTATGAATAAATTATTTTTATTACTATAAAAATAAGTAAAAAAAAATTACAATAAAATATATTTAATATAATACTTATAAATGAAGTTTTTCATTAACTACTTATAGCGAAATATATTTACATATCTTCAAATCAAATGTAAAAACAGTCCTTTATTATGGCTGCGAAACATGGAAGCATTCAAAACAGATAGACAGGATAGATAGATACAAACAATTTTCAATAAATGCCTACGAAAAATCCTAGAAATATGGTGGTCTAACCATCTATCAAATGCAGAACTTCTTTTGCTCTAAATAAATCAGAAAGCTGCTGTAATCGAAATAAAAATTCGAAAATAAATAGAAATAAATACGTTCCACAACAAGCTTGGATAGGGAACCCACAAGGCAGCAGATGCCCTGGTGCACCGGCTTTGACTTGGAGAAGGACAATTGAAAGAGAAATGACAGAAGCCAACTACACATGGCATTAGATATGCAGGAAAGCACCTAACAGAGTAAAATTTTTTGTTCTCATAAATTATATATACAATAGATATAAAAAAAATTTATTTCTGATTTAATTAAATTTAAAGAAAAGTAATGCTATTTGTTCTATTTGCATTTTCTGCGTTTTTCATACTAACAATACAAAACTAAATATAATTTGTTTATAATTGAAATATAAACAAAAAAAGCTCTCCTAAAACTTACACAGAACTTTCTGACACATAAAAGCTATTTCACATACATAAATCCGATTATGCCAATGGAAACAATCAAACCTTAATTACATTAACATAAACAGTTTTAGCTGCAGTGGAAACATAATATATATCAAGGGAAGTTACACTAGAAAGGAAATTATAGAAATTTGACACATGAAGCAAAATGTAAATAAACTAAAAGCCAATGATTCAAATAAGCTAGAGATGTGAATTTTTAGAATTATAGAAACTTAAGCCTATGGAAATAACCAAATCCTAATTTGATTAATGAGAAGTTGCTCATTTATATTAATAAGTGAACGATCACATTATAATGAGCTCATTTATGTAGCTAATAATACTTTTATAAAGTTTTATAAACTTAATTTAATAATATATCGCACAAACAATTATTTAGATAATTGATATATTATATTAAATCATTTATATTCACTTTAAATAACCAATGAATGCGTATCAATTAATACAAAGATTTTATTATATCAGCTCAGCTGTTGTTTGTTACATTTCACATATAAAATACATAACATATATTTAAAATTTTAATAATTTCCCATGTGCGTAATTTATTTTTAAGTGTTGCATTCGACATTTTTCGCCTTGAATCAGCTGATTTATTGATAATGAGCTCATTTATATGAAAACACTTTGTCTGGTAAATCATCCTCATTAGTGGTTATAATGCGCAAAACCGTCTAAATGAGACAGTGTGAATGCGCTATTAGCTACAGTTCTTTTGGAAACATGATTGAAGAAAACACTGATTGAAGCGATAACAATTTAATGAAGTCACACACGCAATTGCTTGTTGAAATTTTTAATAAATTTGACCTGCTTGAATTAAAATGTTTACATTTATGGCCGTGTGCGAGTTATAGTATATTGATGGTAAATCGAGGGAAATAGTAAATTATGTCGGTATGACAGCGAATGTTGGTATTTACCAGAATTTCGAATACGGTAAATTAGATAAAAATTAAATTAGGTGTTACCATTGTAAAAATTTTATAAGATGTTTAATAAATAAATTTAAATACTTTTGAACAAAATTAATAAATAAGTGCAATAAATAAATAAATGGCAATGCAAAAAATCCCTAGGAAATTTTAATTTACTTTACCTCAATTTACTCCAACTCGCACACGGCCTATACATATGATTTTGATAAGACAACAAAGAACCGGTGTGCACCATGCCTAAAAGACATTTTGACAGTCAAATTTTTTTTTACCACTTTTGTTTAACTTTTTTTGATTAATAAAACCTGCACGAGTCTATTATTTATATTGTTTGTATACAAAGGTCTTTATAAAGAAAAAGAATGAGTCAAAAAAAGATTTTAATATGGAACTATTTTATGGAAATTGATGCAAATTATGCAATGTGTAAGATTTGCAAAAATATATACTCACGTCCAGGTCTTTCACCATTGAGAAGACATCTACTTGTAAAGCATCCTGAGAAGTACGAGGAATATTGTCAACTTAATAAAAATGAGAAACCAAATGGTGTGAAAGAAATAAAGCAGGAGGTTGAAGCAACAAATGCAGACGTCAAAGAAGAAATTAACGTTCCAACCACAGCGGCTACAAATTTCGCAGATGAACAGAGTTTGCAAAAAACGTTAAAAAAATTATTTAAGAATAAGACCAAAAATGATTCGTTAATATGGAATTACTTTAAGGAACTTGATGCCGACTTTGCAATGTGTAACATATGCAAAAATATATATACACGACGTGGTCAAAATACAAACGATTTAAAAAAACATCTGAATTCAACACACCCAGACAAATTTGAAGAGTATACCAAGCAAGAGCTGGAAGGTGACCAATCAGATTCATCCGATTCAACAGAAACTGAAGCAAATCCGGAAAATATAGATTCGAATTCGAAACGTAGTTTAGTGTGGAAATATTTCAAGGAACAAGATAAACGCACTGCGTTTTGTAAAATATGTAATAAAGTACGACGTCGTGGAGGCAATACGTCATCACTGCGGGTACATCTAAAAAGGGTCCATCCCAAACAATATCAAGAATTATGCGAAGAAGAAGGTGAAGATAAATCTGACGATGCAAGTGTAATAAAACCAAAACGATCTAAGAGAACAAAATCTGAAGTTATTTATACTTACGATTCCAGTGAAGAAGAACATATCGAGCCGCATGTTTCCGCTATAAAAGAAAGTGAAACAACTGATCCACTTGTGCCATCCTCACAAGACTTAAGAGACTTTGGTAAAGTTAAGAAAAACTTTCGGTATCTTAAGAAAATAACGTAAAGTAATTTATAGTATAAAAACAACTAAATTAAAATATAGTAATTATGATTAATATATATGTATTATGTACATACAATATGTATACGTTGAGCATGTACTACAACAAGTATTATGTAGGTACCTATGTACAAATACATATATATTTAGATATATAATATATAGAACTGTACATAAATAGAGTATTTCATTATTTAACTAATTTGTATTTAATTATATATAGATTGTGTTTATGACTACATTATTTTGTTTATATTAATTTGTGTGGTACTTCAAAATACTTTTACTTTTGAGTCGAAAACAAGCAAAAACCAATATTAAAAAATACTATATTTGGTATGTAAAATAATATAACATTTTTTATAAATATAATTTCGTAAAATTTGTATAAATTAGTTTTTGTTCTGTTATACTAACGTTAAGTTTAAAACTTTTCTGATAGGAAATAAGTATTATTAAAATGAAAATCATCTCTATAATGTTATTATTCATAGCTCAAATTGCTGATAACAAGTATTATAAGCTATTTAATTGATGTCTTGCTTAAACTTTTGATCTTTTTTTTTGTTAGTTGTATTGATATTTAAAATCAATTTGAAAGTTATATTAACATCAAGTGAAAAGCATATATTATTCTGTAAAATGTAGAACTCACTAAATTTTACAAATATTCTACTAGTATAACATTAGATGCTCAAAAATAATTCAAAGACCTCTAAATCTGTGACTTCATAGATTATATATGGTATTAATTAAATAATTTATGTATTTATATTAATAATTTTTTTTTCAAATAAGAATTTGTTATGTATATTCGTTAATTTGTCTGTCTGTCCGTTAGTTGGTTTTAGACTGTATCGTAATTATCCTAGAAATATTATTTATTTGAAATAATTTATGAAATATAAATTTAAATAACACAAAAGTTGGCGTAAGGAACTTCTTTAATATTATATTAAACTGACTGTTTTTAATTTAATCTAGAGGTCAATAGATTCATAAGGTAGTTGATTAAATGAAATAAAATCTTTTTTTTTTTTGTAGACAGTTTTATTATTCCTTAAAGCTACAATTATACACTGCAATCTTAAGAAACTATTGTGGAAATATCACTGAACAGAGAATGTTAATTTTACCCGCGTAATGATATGGCACGTAAGAGTCGTGGTGGTGATAAACTTTATAATATTTCTTGATTCAGCAATCCAGACCTCATTCCGTTCAATAAAAGCTGTATAGATTTATTGGATATAGCTGAGATATGAGATGAGATATTCGATATAAATATAAAGGTATAGATGAGCTGGTGTTTGACTCTGTATAAACTAAAAGATGAAATATTTTATTAGAATTCTTTATTCTTACATAGAAGATTTCAGGATTTGTTAATTAAAATGTAGTAGACAGTATAAAAATCATCATTATCAAAGAGAACCATGTTCTTATCTATTTATTTGCCAACAGATACCCTATTGATTAACGGCTTCTCACCATTGCCGTGATAAAATTTCCTTTCCTTAAACCGTGCTAAGTTTATATTCCCTTATCTTACTACCTCTTACTAAATATCCCAACTTTTCTTATTCTTCGTTATCCTGTTTTCTAATTCTTCTCATGGAATAATTTTCAGGTCATTCTTTCGTGCTACACCAAGAACAAAAATCATACTTTAAATGTTAATTGATATTTTATAATTACAGATTTATTATAAAGTTGCGTTCAGGCATATAGCCAGAGGGAGGCTTGAGGGCTCCTCCCTTGATACGTAACTCCTTTATTTTTATTATCGTATTATTATATTTGTAACTTTATTATTGTTATACACAATGCTGTTATTCTGCTATATTCAATCATTTCTTATATAACTTGTAAATGTGTTGAACAAGCGTCACTATATCCTTTAGATCAAGTCAGCAGTATATTTAAGGTTTGTTATGTGGCTGCCAAAAATATAGGAATACTTCCTTATAAATCAGAGAAAAATTACAATATATATTACAAATTTTGGTCTCTTCATAAAATCTATACGTATTATCATTCTTTAGTTCCGTTTAAAAGTAGTACTTAGTAAATAGATAAAATGTTTTCGATTTTTGTTATTGGCCGATTATTTACGGAAAGTTTGCATGCATTGTTTTTGACTATCGATACGGTCAGTCAAATGGTAAAGTGAAGTTAACTCAAAGGGTTTATTAATGTATTTTTTTTATTAGTTTAACGTGCGTTTTATTCTGATCAAATCTTTTATGCCCTGGTTAAGAAAGTCCACTCCAATAATCAAGGGAAAGATGGACAATAAAATACAGAAGGCTACGCATGTAGACAATAAATATAAATAAGTCAAAATTGAAAAGGGGTGAAGGAAAGTTGTTGTTGCTAGGCAGTAAGTACTGGCTATTGATTTTAGAGCGTGATTACAGAAGGTAAGCGGACAGTGCCATTGGGAAGGCTTGTACGTTATATGTTTAAAGAGATCGATGGGATATTGAGCTGGATGAAGAATATCAGAATGAAAAATAAAGTAACGTCGCGCTAGGGAGAACTTCTGGGCCTTCACATTTTCAAGACAAAATTTTAATGTTTCAATGTAAATATGTGCTATTTTTGAATTTTATCTGGGAACAAAAATTTGTGTATGTTAGTTATAAACTTAAAGTTTATGTAAAAATTTTGTCAAGTTTTTTAACAACAAGCGATTAGATGACTTTTTTTTATCATTTATTTTTACTGGTCTCGGATGTTTCTATTTCTCTCTGAATATTCTGCATGCTTACACTGTACCTACACTAGCTAGACTTTCGTAAAATTTTCGCATAAACCTTCACATTTTCACTTACTTATACAAATTTTTGATAGCAGACAATATTCGAAAATACCACTTATCAAATACGTTTGTATGCAAACATAAACATCCTACCCATGTCTAACCAATGTAGACGCTCAGGAATTGATGTGTTAAAAGACAGTTTTTTCTCAATTTATTATTCACTTTTTCTGGTCTCAAAGGGGGATGGGTTAAACGTTTACACTGGCTAAACTGTTGCGTACCCTTTCACATTTTGATTAATAAATGAAAATTTTTGGTCGTAATTCGAAAATATGTTTTGTTTTCGAACATAAACATCTTGCTAAAGTCTCGCCTGTGTAGGCAACAAGTTTATGTGTGTTTATGTTAAGCCATACTTGAAGAAGGTCGGAAATACAACCCTGTGTGACGAATATGGAACGAAAACAAAACAAGACAAAAGAGACAAAATTGTCAGCTAGTGCCAAGTTAGCAACGTTGCTGGAAAATGCAGGGCTGTATTTTCAAAAAATTTTTAAAAAATGATATTTTCGTTAATATATGGAATTAAACTAAAACAAAAGGCATTATTCTTATAGAGTTTTGAAAGATCTTTCGATTGGCATTTACCAATTTGAGATACGATGCGTATTTTTCAAATTATAGGGAAAATAAAAATTGACCAAAATCGACTTTTTTTGAAAAAATTTATTTTTAGAAAAATCTAGAACAGGTACAATGTTGCACGGAAATACATCTAATAGAGAATTAATCAGGCTATCAACAGCAAAAAAAATCATAAAAATCGAGTAGACCAATTTTGAGAAATTTGATGTCAAAGTCAAATTTCCAAACTCGTCAAATTTCAAGCTTTTTAAAAAATGTAAAACGCAAAAGTATAAAAAAAACTTTCGCAAAACCGGATAAATAAGAATCATTTCAATATCTCAACTAAAACATCAAAATATTATTAAAATAAGTATAAATTTTGCACATGTTCCGATATAAGTGCATTTTATTTAAATTTCGAAGGAGGTACAACCTGCACGCTTAAAGTTCCTAAAACTAAATTGATCACTCTTTCAAACAAAACTAATTTCACAAAAATCGAGTAGAACGTTTTTTAATTATATATGTTTAAAAAAGTGGATTTTTTACGAAAAAACCGTATGTTAACTAACACCATTCTAATAACATATTAAGGTGAAAACCTGTACAAGGCTAAAAATTCACCACCACTGTAAAGTTTATTAAAGAACTCTGTTAAAAGTATTTATAGGTGGTTGTATTCTGTGGTAAGGGGATGATTATAAAATTTAATTTATATAATAATAATATTTTAAATTTAATATTTAAATTAAATTCAAAAATATATTGCACATAAAAAACAAAAATTTTCGTCTGTAAACTGCTAACATATACCGCCATATCATACATTTTTCACTATATATTAAAAAAAAAATAAAAAGTGGTACAATGTTGCACGGTATTTTTTTAAATTTTTTATATTTTTCTAATATGAATTGATGTAAGAATTATCAAAATCGAGTAGCAAACAATAAAGATATTAACAAAAACAACTTTTGCAGCATATTCACAAATGCATTGAACTCTGTTACAGGCATTTGTTGTTGGTTATATACCAAAATATTCTAGAATATGTCTATTTTTTAAAAAAATACCGTGCAACAGTGTACCCTTCCGTAAAATTTATAATTATTTAAATTTTGATAGTGTCCCCTAACACAGAATATAACCAACAACAAATGCCTGTAACAGAGTTCAATGCATTTGTGAATATGCTGCAAAAGTTGTTTTTGTTAATATCTTTATTGTTTGCTACTCGATTTTGATAATTCTTACATCAATTCATATTAGAAAAATATAAACAATTTAAAAAATACCGTGCAACATTGTACTACTTTTTATTTTTGTTTCTAATATATATTGAAAAATGTTCGTTATGGCGGTAT